>NW_028320449.1:0-83081 GCF_062004578.1 Staurois parvus
TATTTTCAATGTGTTAGCTCTCCATTTTTTTAACTCTGCCATGGCCGGTCCTAAGCCCGTGCTGCGAAAAGAGGAAGGTTGGGTGCTGGGACAGTAAACCAGCCCTGTAAAAAAAAGTGCCGCTATGTTTCGAGTGAAAGGAAGACGTTCACTGCACCTGGGACTGGACAAGTGTGGCTAGCAGAAGGTTTAACAGGGTAACATGGGAACGAGACTTATCATGATATGATATAGTATATATAGTTATATACGCCTATAGTTTACCGTACGCCATGATCTCACCCACCAATGCTGACACAGCTTGGATGAAGGTCAGAATACCAGCCAGAGGACGCCGCTCCTGCCGCTCCAAAAAGAAACATCATTCAGCCGTCACAGCGTTGGAATTGGAGAGAATATCATCAATGTGTTAGCTCTCCATTTTTTTAACTCTGCCATGGCCGGTCCTAAGCCCGTGCTGCGAAAAGAGGAAGGTTGGGTGCTGGGACAGTAAACCAGCCCTGTAAAAAAAAGTGCCGCTATGTTTCGAGTGAAAGGAAGACGTTCACTGCACCTGGGACTGGACAAGTGTGGCTAGCAGAAGGTTTAACAGGGTAACATGGGAACGAGACTTATCATGATATGATATAGTATATATAGTTATATACGCCTATAGTTTACCGTACGCCATGATCTCACCCACCAATGCTGACACAGCTTGGATGAAGGTCAGAATACCAGCCAGAGGACGCCGCTCCTGCCGCTCCAAAAAGAAACATCATTCAGCCGTCACAGCGTTGGAATTGGGAAAATATCTTCAATGTGTTAGCTCTCCATTTTTTTAACTCTGCCATGGCCGGTCCTAAGCCCGTGCTGCGAAAAGAGGAAGGTTGGGTGCTGGGACAGTAAACCAGCCCTGTAAAAAAAAGTGCCGCTATGTTTCGAGTGAAAGGCAGACGTTCACTGCACCTGGGACTGGACAAGTGTGGCTAGCAGAAGGTTTAACAGGGTAACATGGGAACGAGACTTATCATGATATGATATAGTATATATAGTTATATACGCCTATAGTTTACCGTACGCCATGATCTCACCCACCAATGCTGACACAGCTTGGATGAAGGTCAGAATACCAGCCAGAGGACGCCGCTCCTGCCGCTCCAAAAAGAAACATCATTCAGCCGTCACAGCGTTGGAATTGGGAAAATATCTTCAATGTGTTAGCTCTCCATTTTTTTAACTCTGCCATGGCCAGTCCTAAGCCCGTGCTGCGAAAAGAGGAAGGTTGGGTGCTGGGACAGTAAACCAGCCCTGTAAAAAAAAGTGCCGCTATGTTTCGAGTGAAAGGAAGACGTTCACTGCACCTGGGACTGGACAAGTGTGGCTAGCAGAAGGTTTAACAGGGTAACATGGGAACGAGACTTATCATGATATGATATAGTATATATAGTTATATACGCCTATAGTTTACCGTACGCCATGATCTCACCCACCAATGCTGACACAGCTTGGATGAAGGTCAGAATACCAGCCAGAGGACGCCGCTCCTGCCGCTCCAAAAAGAAACATCATTCAGCCGTCACAGCGTTGGAATTGGGAAAATATCTTCAATGTGTTAGCTCTCCATTTTTTTAACTCTGCCATGGCCGGTCCTAAGCCCGTGCTGCGAAAAGAGGAAGGTTGGGTGCTGGGACAGTAAACCAGCCCTGTAAAAAAAAGTGCCGCTATGTTTCGAGTGAAAGGAAGACGTTCACTGCACCTGGGACTGGACAAGTGTGGCTAGCAGAAGGTTTAACAGGGTAACATGGGAACGAGACTTATCATGATATGATATAGTATATATAGTTATATACGCCTATAGTTTACCGTACGCCATGATCTCACCCACCAATGCTGACACAGCTTGGATGAAGGTCAGAATACCAGCCAGAGGACGCCGCTCCTGCCGCTCCAAAAAGAAACATCATTCAGCCGTCACAGCGTTGGAATTGGAAAAATATCTTCAATGTGTTAGCTCACCATTTTTTTAACTCTGCCATGGCCGGTCCTAAGCCCGTGCTGCGAAAAGAGGAAGGTTGGGTGCTGGGACAGTAAACCAGCCCTGTAAAAAAAAGTGCCGCTATGTTTCGAGTGAAAGGAAGACGTTCACTGCACCTGGGACTGGACAAGTGTGGCTAGCAGAAGGTTTAACAGGGTAACATGGGAACGAGACTTATCATGATATGATATAGTATATATAGTTATATACGCCTATAGTTTACCGTACGCCATGATCTCACCCACCAATGCTGACACAGCTTGGATGAAGGTCAGAATACCAGCCAGAGGACGCCGCTCCTGCCGCTCCAAAAAGAAACATCATTCAGCCGTCACAGCGTTGGAATTGGGAAAATATCTTCAATGTGTTAGCTCTCCATTTTTTTAACTCTGCCATGGCCGGTCCTAAGCCCGTGCTGCGAAAAGAGGAAGGTTGGGTGCTGGGACAGTAAACCAGCCCTGTAAAAAAAAGTGCCGCTATGTTTCGAGTGAAAGGAAGACGTTCACTGCACCTGGGACTGGACAAGTGTGGCTAGCAGAAGGTTTAACAGGGTAACATGGGAACGAGACTTATCATGATATGATATAGTATATATAGTTATATACGCCTATAGTTTACCGTACGCCATGATCTCACCCACCAATGCTGACACAGCTTGGATGAAGGTCAGAATACCAGCCAGAGGACGCCGCTCCTGCCGCTCCAAAAAGAAACATCATTCAGCCGTCACAGCGTTGGAATTGGGAAAATATCTTCAATGTGTTAGCTCTCCATTTTTTTAACTCTGCCATGGCCGGTCCTAAGCCCGTGCTGCGAAAAGAGGAAGGTTGGGTGCTGGGACAGTAAACCAGCCCTGTAAAAAAAAGTGCCGCTATGTTTCGAGTGAAAGGAAGACGTTCACTGCACCTGGGACTGGACAAGTGTGGCTAGCAGAAGGTTTAACAGGGTAACATGGGAACGAGACTTATCATGATATGATATAGTATATATAGTTATATACGCCTATAGTTTACCGTACGCCATGATCTCACCCACCAATGCTGACACAGCTTGGATGAAGGTCAGAATACCAGCCAGAGGACGCCGCTCCTGCCGCTCCAAAAAGAAACATCATTCAGCCGTCACAGCGTTGGAATTGGGAAAATATCTTCAATGTGTTAGCTCTCCATTTTTTTAACTCTGCCATGGCCGGTCCTAAGCCCGTGCTGCGAAAAGAGGAAGGTTGGGTGCTGGGACAGTAAACCAGCCCTGTAAAAAAAAGTGCCGCTATGTTTCGAGTGAAAGGAAGACGTTCACTGCACCTGGGACTGGACAAGTGTGGCTAGCAGAAGGTTTAACAGGGTAACATGGGAACGAGACTTATCATGATATGATATAGTATATATAGTTATATACGCCTATAGTTTACCGTACGCCATGATCTCACCCACCAATGCTGACACAGCTTGGATGAAGGTCAGAATACCAGCCAGAGGACGCCGCTCCTGCCGCTCCAAAAAGAAACATCATTCAGCCGTCACAGCGTTGGAATTGGGAAAATATCTTCAATGTGTTAGCTCTCCATTTTTTTAACTCTGCCATGGCCGGTCCTAAGCCCGTGCTGCGAAAAGAGGAAGGTTGGGTGCTGGGACAGTAAACCAGCCCTGTAAAAAAAAGTGCCGCTATGTTTCGAGTGAAAGGAAGACGTTCACTGCACCTGGGACTGGACAAGTGTGGCTAGCAGAAGGTTTAACAGGGTAACATGGGAACGAGACTTATCATGATATGATATAGTATATATAGTTATATACGCCTATAGTTTACCGTACGCCATGATCTCACCCACCAATGCTGACACAGCTTGGATGAAGGTCAGAATACCAGCCAGAGGACGCCGCTCCTGCCGCTCCAAAAAGAAACATCATTCAGCCGTCACAGCGTTGGAATTGGGAAAATATCTTCAATGTGTTAGCTCTCCATTTTTTTAACTCTGCCATGGCCGGTCCTAAGCCCGTGCTGCGAAAAGAGGAAGGTTGGGTGCTGGTACAGTAAACCAGCCCTGTAAAAAAAAGTGCCGCTATGTTTCGAGTGAAAGGAAGACATTCACTGCACCTGGGACTGGACAAGTGTGGCTAGCAGAAGGTTTAACAGGGTAACATGGGAACGAGACTTATCATGATATGATATAGTATATATAGTTATATACGCCTATAGTTTACCGTACGCCATGATCTCACCCACCAATGCTGACACAGCTAGGATGAAGGTCAGAATACCAGCCAGAGGACGCCGCTCCTGCCGCTCCAAAAAGAAACATCATTCAGCCGTCACAGCGTTGGAATTGGGAAAATATCTTCAATGTGTTAGCTCTCCATTTTTTTAACTCTGCCATGGCCGGTCCTAAGCCCGTGCTGCGAAAAGAGGAAGGCTGGGTGCTGGGACAGTAAACCAGCCCTGTAAAAAAAAGTGCCGCTATGTTTCGAGTGAAAGGAAGACGTTCACTGCACCTGGGACTGGACAAGTGTGGCTAGCAGAAGGTTTAACAGGGTAACATGGGAACGAGACTTATCATGATATGATATAGTATATATAGTTATATACGCCTATAGTTTACCGTACGCCATGATCTCACCCACCAATGCTGACACAGCTTGGATGAAGGTCAGAATACCAGCCAGAGGACGCCGCTCCTGCCGCTCCAAAAAGAAACATCATTCAGCCGTCACAGCGTTGGAATTGGGAAAATATCTTCAATGTGTTAGCTCTCCATTTTTTTAACTCTGCCATGGCCGGTCCTAAGCCCGTGCTGCGAAAAGAGGAAGGTTGGGTGCTGGGACAGTAAACCAGCCCTGTAAAAAAAAGTGCCGCTATGTTTCGAGTGAAAGGAAGACATTCACTGCACCTGGGACTGGACAAGTGTGGCTAGCAGAAGGTTTAACAGGGTAACATGGGAACGAGACTTATCATGATATGATATAGTATATATAGTTATATACGCCTATAGTTTACCGTACGCCATGATCTCACCCACCAATGCTGACACAGCTAGGATGAAGGTCAGAATACCAGCCAGAGGACGCCGCTCCTGCCGCTCCAAAAAGAAACATCATTCAGCCGTCACAGCGTTGGAATTGGGAAAATATCTTCAATGTGTTAGCTCTCCATTTTTTTAACTCTGCCATGGCCGGTCCTAAGCCCGTGCTGCGAAAAGAGGAAGGCTGGGTGCTGGGACAGTAAACCAGCCCTGTAAAAAAAAGTGCCGCTATGTTTCGAGTGAAAGGAAGACGTTCACTGCACCTGGGACTGGACAAGTGTGGCTAGCAGAAGGTTTAACAGGGTAACATGGGAACGAGACTTATCATGATATGATATAGTATATATAGTTATATACGCCTATAGTTTACCGTACGCCATGATCTCACCCACCAATGCTGACACAGCTTGGATGAAGGTCAGAATACCAGCCAGAGGACGCCGCTCCTGCCGCTCCAAAAAGAAACATCATTCAGCCGTCACAGCGTTGGAATTGGGAAAATATCTTCAATGTGTTAGCTCTCCATTTTTTTAACTCTGCCATGGCCGGTCCTAAGCCCGTGCTGCGAAAAGAGGAAGGTTGGGTGCTGGGACAGTAAACCAGCCCTGTAAAAAAAAGTGCCGCTATGTTTCGAGTGAAAGGAAGACGTTCACTGCACCTGGGACTGGACAAGTGTGGCTAGCAGAAGGTTTAACAGGGTAACATGGGAACGAGACTTATCATGATATGATATAGTGTATATATAGTTATATACGCCTATAGTTTACCGTACGCCATGATCTCACCCACCAATGCTGACACAGCTTGGATGAAGGTCAGAATACCAGCCAGAGGACGCCGCTCCTGCCGCTCCAAAAAGAAACATCATTCAGCCGTCACAGCGTTGGAATTGGGAAAATATCTTCAATGTGTTAGCTCTCCATTTTTTTTAACTCTGCCATGGCCGGTCCTAAGCCCGTGCTGCGAAAAGAGGAAGGTTGGGTGCTGGGACAGTAAACCAGCATTGTAAAAAAAAGTGCCGCTATGTTTCGAGTGAAAGGAAGACGTTCACTGCACCTGGGACTGGACAAGTGTGGCTAGCAGAAGGTTTAACAGGGTAACATGGGAACGAGACTTATCATGATATGATATAGTATATATAGTTATATACGCCTATAGTTTACCGTACGCCATGATCTCACCCACCAATGCTGACACAGCTTGGATGAAGGTCAGAATACCAGCCAGAGGACGCCGCTCCTGCCGCTCCAAAAAGAAACATCATTCAGCCGTCACAGCGTTGGAATTGGGAAAATATCTTCAATGTGTTAGTTCTCCATTTTTTTAACTCTGCCATGGCCGGTCCTAAGCCCGTGCTGCGAAAAGAGGAAGGTTGGGTGCTGGGACAGTAAACCAGCCCTGTAAAAAAAAGTGCCGCTATGTTTCGAGTGAAAGGAAGACGTTCACTGCACCTGGGACTGGACAAGTGTGGCTAGCAGAAGGTTTAACAGGGTAACATGGGAACGAGACTTATCATGATATGATATAGTATATATAGTTATATACGCCTATAGTTTACCGTACGCCATGATCTCACCCACCAATGCTGACACAGCTTGGATGAAGGTCAGAATACCAGCCAGAGGACGCCGCTCCTGCCGCTCCAAAAAGAAACATCATTCAGCCGTCACAGCGTTGGAATTGGGAAAATATCTTCAATGTGTTAGCTCTCCATTTTTTTAACTCTGCCATGGCCGGTCCTAAGCCCGTGCTGCGAAAAGAGGAAGGTTGGGTGCTGGGACAGTAAACCAGCCCTGTAAAAAAAAGTGCCGCTATGTTTCGAGTGAAAGGAAGACGTTCACTGCACCTGGGACTGGACAAGTGTGGCTAGCAGAAGGTTTAACAGGGTAACATGGGAACGAGACTTATCATGATATGATATAGTATATATAGTTATATACGCCTATAGTTTACCGTACGCCATGATCTCACCCACCAATGCTGACACAGCTTGGATGAAGGTCAGAATACCAGCCAGAGGACGCCGCTCCTGCCGCTCCAAAAAGAAACATCATTCAGCCGTCACAGCGTTGGAATTGGGAAAATATCTTCAATGTGTTAGCTCTCCATTTTTTTAACTCTGCCATGGCCGGTCCTAAGCCCGTGCTGCGAAAAGAGGAAGGTTGGGTGCTGGGACAGTAAACCAGCCCTGTAAAAAAAAGTGCCGCTATGTTTCGAGTGAAAGGAAGACGTTCACTGCACCTGGGACTGGACAAGTGTGGCTAGCAGAAGGTTTAACAGGGTAACATGGGAACGAGACTTATCATGATATGATATAGTATATATAGTTATATACGCCTATAGTTTACCGTACGCCATGATCTCACCCACCAATGCTGACACAGCTTGGATGAAGGTCAGAATACCAGCCAGAGGACGCCGCTCCTGCCGCTCCAAAAAGAAACATCATTCAGCCGTCACAGCGTTGGAATTGGGAAAATATCTTCAATGTGTTAGCTCTCCATTTTTTTAACTCTGCCATGGCCGGTCCTAAGCCCGTGCTGCGAAAAGAGGAAGGCTGGGTGCTGGGACAGTAAACCAGCCCTGTAAAAAAAAGTGCCGCTATGTTTCGAGTGAAAGGAAGACGTTCACTGCACCTGGGACTGGACAAGTGTGGCTAGCAGAAGGTTTAACAGGGTAACATGGGAACGAGACTTATCATGATATGATATAGTATATATAGTTATATACGCCTATAGTTTACCGTACGCCATGATCTCACCCACCAATGCTGACACAGCTTGGATGAAGGTCAGAATACCAGCCAGAGGACGCCGCTCCTGCCGCTCCAAAAAGAAACATCATTCAGCCGTCACAGCGTTGGAATTGGGAAAATATCTTCAATGTGTTAGCTCTCCATTTTTTTAACTCTGCCATGGCCGGTCCTAAGCCCGTGCTGCGAAAAGAGGAAGGTTGGGTGCTGGGACAGTAAACCAGCCCTGTAAAAAAAAGTGCCGCTATGTTTCGAGTGAAAGGAAGACATTCACTGCACCTGGGACTGGACAAGTGTGGCTAGCAGAAGGTTTAACAGGGTAACATGGGAACGAGACTTATCATGATATGATATAGTATATATAGTTATATACGCCTATAGTTTACCGTACGCCATGATCTCACCCACCAATGCTGACACAGCTAGGATGAAGGTCAGAATACCAGCCAGAGGACGCCGCTCCTGCCGCTCCAAAAAGAAACATCATTCAGCCGTCACAGCGTTGGAATTGGGAAAATATCTTCAATGTGTTAGCTCTCCATTTTTTTAACTCTGCCATGGCCGGTCCTAAGCCCGTGCTGCGAAAAGAGGAAGGCTGGGTGCTGGGACAGTAAACCAGCCCTGTAAAAAAAAGTGCCGCTATGTTTCGAGTGAAAGGAAGACGTTCACTGCACCTGGGACTGGACAAGTGTGGCTAGCAGAAGGTTTAACAGGGTAACATGGGAACGAGACTTATCATGATATGATATAGTATATATAGTTATATACGCCTATAGTTTACCGTACGCCATGATCTCACCCACCAATGCTGACACAGCTTGGATGAAGGTCAGAATACCAGCCAGAGGACGCCGCTCCTGCCGCTCCAAAAAGAAACATCATTCAGCCGTCACAGCGTTGGAATTGGGAAAATATCTTCAATGTGTTAGCTCTCCATTTTTTTAACTCTGCCATGGCCGGTCCTAAGCCCGTGCTGCGAAAAGAGGAAGGTTGGGTGCTGGGACAGTAAACCAGCCCTGTAAAAAAAAGTGCCGCTATGTTTCGAGTGAAAGGAAGACGTTCACTGCACCTGGGACTGGACAAGTGTGGCTAGCAGAAGGTTTAACAGGGTAACATGGGAACGAGACTTATCATGATATGATATAGTGTATATATAGTTATATACGCCTATAGTTTACCGTACGCCATGATCTCACCCACCAATGCTGACACAGCTTGGATGAAGGTCAGAATACCAGCCAGAGGACGCCGCTCCTGCCGCTCCAAAAAGAAACATCATTCAGCCGTCACAGCGTTGGAATTGGGAAAATATCTTCAATGTGTTAGCTCTCCATTTTTTTAACTCTGCCATGGCCGGTCCTAAGCCCGTGCTGCGAAAAGAGGAAGGTTGGGTGCTGGGACAGTAAACCAGCATTGTAAAAAAAAGTGCCGCTATGTTTCGAGTGAAAGGAAGACGTTCACTGCACCTGGGACTGGACAAGTGTGGCTAGCAGAAGGTTTAACAGGGTAACATGGGAACGAGACTTATCATGATATGATATAGTATATATAGTTATATACGCCTATAGTTTACCGTACGCCATGATCTCACCCACCAATGCTGACACAGCTTGGATGAAGGTCAGAATACCAGCCAGAGGACGCCGCTCCTGCCGCTCCAAAAAGAAACATCATTCAGCCGTCACAGCGTTGGAATTGGGAAAATATCTTCAATGTGTTAGTTCTCCATTTTTTTAACTCTGCCATGGCCGGTCCTAAGCCCGTGCTGCGAAAAGAGGAAGGTTGGGTGCTGGGACAGTAAACCAGCCCTGTAAAAAAAAGTGCCGCTATGTTTCGAGTGAAAGGAAGACGTTCACTGCACCTGGGACTGGACAAGTGTGGCTAGCAGAAGGTTTAACAGGGTAACATGGGAACGAGACTTATCATGATATGATATAGTATATATAGTTATATACGCCTATAGTTTACCGTACGCCATGATCTCACCCACCAATGCTGACACAGCTTGGATGAAGGTCAGAATACCAGCCAGAGGACGCCGCTCCTGCCGCTCCAAAAAGAAACATCATTCAGCCGTCACAGCGTTGGAATTGGGAAAATATCTTCAATGTGTTAGCTCTCCATTTTTTTAACTCTGCCATGGCCGGTCCTAAGCCCGTGCTGCGAAAAGAGGAAGGTTGGGTGCTGGGACAGTAAACCAGCCCTGTAAAAAAAAGTGCCGCTATGTTTCGAGTGAAAGGAAGACGTTCACTGCACCTGGGACTGGACAAGTGTGGCTAGCAGAAGGTTTAACAGGGTAACATGGGAACGAGACTTATCATGATATGATATAGTATATATAGTTATATACGCCTATAGTTTACCGTACGCCATGATCTCACCCACCAATGCTGACACAGCTTGGATGAAGGTCAGAATACCAGCCAGAGGACGCCGCTCCTGCCGCTCCAAAAAGAAACATCATTCAGCCGTCACAGCGTTGGAATTGGGAAAATATCTTCAATGTGTTAGCTCTCCATTTTTTTAACTCTGCCATGGCCGGTCCTAAGCCCGTGCTGCGAAAAGAGGAAGGTTGGGTGCTGGGACAGTAAACCAGCCCTGTAAAAAAAAGTGCCGCTATGTTTCGAGTGAAAGGAAGACGTTCACTGCACCTGGGACTGGACAAGTGTGGCTAGCAGAAGGTTTAACAGGGTAACATGGGAACGAGACTTATCATGATATGATATAGTATATATAGTTATATACGCCTATAGTTTACCGTACACCATGATCTCACCCACCAATGCTGACACAGCTTGGATGAAGGTCAGAATACCAGCCAGAGGACGCCGCTCCTGCCGCTCCAAAAAGAAACATCATTCAGCCGTCACAGCGTTGGAATTGGGAAAATATCTTCAATGTGTTAGCTCTCCATTTTTTTAACTCTGCCATGGCCGGTCCTAAGCCCGTGCTGCGAAAAGAGGAAGGTTGGGTGCTGGGACAGTAAACCAGCCCTGTAAAAAAAAGTGCCGCTATGTTTCGAGTGAAAGGAAGACGTTCACTGCACCTGGGACTGGACAAGTGTGGCTAGCAGAAGGTTTAACAGGGTAACATGGGAACGAGACTTATCATGATATGATATAGTATATATAGTTATATACGCCTATAGTTTACCGTACGCCATGATCTCACCCACCAATGCTGACAAAGCTTGGATGAAGGTCAGAATACCAGCCAGAGGACGCCGCTCCTGCCGCTCCAAAAAGAAACATCATTCAGCCGTCACAGCGTTGGAATTGGGAAAATATCTTCAATGTGTTAGCTCTCCATTTTTTTAACTCTGCCATGGCCGGTCCTAAGCCCGTGCTGCGAAAAGAGGAAGGTTGGGTGCTGGGACAGTAAACCAGCCCTGTAAAAAAAAGTGCCGCTATGTTTCGAGTGAAAGGAAGACGTTCACTGCACCTGGGACTGGACAAGTGTGGCTAGCAGAAGGTTTAACAGGGTAACATGGGAACGAGACTTATCATGATATGATATAGTATATATAGTTATATACGCCTATAGTTTACCGTACGCCATGATCTCACCCACCAATGCTGACACAGCTTGGATGAAGGTCAGAATACCAGCCAGAGGACGCCGCTCCTGCCGCTCCAAAAAGAAACATCATTCAGCCGTCACAGCGTTGGAATTGGGAAAATATCTTCAATGTGTTAGCTCTCCATTTTTTTAACTCTGCCATGGCCGGTCCTAAGCCCGTGCTGCGAAAAGAGGAAGGTTGGGTGCTGGGACAGTAAACCAGCCCTGTAAAAAAAAGTGCCGCTATGTTTCGAGTGAAAGGAAGACGTTCACTGCACCTGGGACTGGACAAGTGTGGCTAGCAGAAGGTTTAACAGGGTAACATGGGAACGAGACTTATCATGATATGATATAGTATATATAGTTATATACGCCTATAGTTTACCGTACGCCATGATCTCACCCACCAATGCTGACACAGCTTGGATGAAGGTCAGAATACCAGCCAGAGGACGCCGCTCCTGCCGCTCCAAAAAGAAACATCATTCAGCCGTCACAGCGTTGGAATTGGGAAAATATCTTCAATGTGTTAGCTCTCCATTTTTTTAACTCTGCCATGGCCGGTCCTAAGCCCGTGCTGCGAAAAGAGGAAGGTTGGGTGCTGGGACAGTAAACCAGCCCTGTAAAAAAAAGTGCCGCTATGTTTCGAGTGAAAGGAAGACGTTCACTGCACCTGGGACTGGACAAGTGTGGCTAGCAGAAGGTTTAACAGGGTAACATGGGAACGAGACTTATCATGATATGATATAGTATATATAGTTATATACGCCTATAGTTTACCGTACGCCATGATCTCACCCACCAATGCTGACACAGCTTGGATGAAGGTCAGAATACCAGCCAGAGGACGCCGCTCCTGCCGCTCCAAAAAGAAACATCATTCAGCCGTCACAGCGTTGGAATTGGGAAAATATCTTCAATGTGTTAGCTCTCCATTTTTTTAACTCTGCCATGGCCGGTCCTAAGCCCGTGCTGCGAAAAGAGGAAGGTTGGGTGCTGGGACAGTAAACCAGCCCTGTAAAAAAAAGTGCCGCTATGTTTCGAGTGAAAGGAAGACGTTCACTGCACCTGGGACTGGACAAGTGTGGCTAGCAGAAGGTTTAACAGGGTAACATGGGAACGAGACTTATCATGATATGATATAGTATATATAGTTATATACGCCTATAGTTTACCGTACGCCATGATCTCACCCACCAATGCTGACACAGCTTGGATGAAGGTCAGAATACCAGCCAGAGGACGCCGCTCCTGCCGCTCCAAAAAGAAACATCATTCAGCCGTCACAGCGTTGGAATTGGGAAAATATCTTCAATGTGTTAGCTCTCCATTTTTTTAACTCTGCCATGGCCGGTCCTAAGCCCGTGCTGCGAAAAGAGGAAGGTTGGGTGCTGGGACAGTAAACCAGCCCTGTAAAAAAAAGTGCCGCTATGTTTCGAGTGAAAGGAAGACATTCACTGCACCTGGGACTGGACAAGTGTGGCTAGCAGAAGGTTTAACAGGGTAACATGGGAACGAGACTTATCATGATATGATATAGTATATATAGTTATATACGCCTATAGTTTACCGTACGCCATGATCTCACCCACCAATGCTGACACAGCTAGGATGAAGGTCAGAATACCAGCCAGAGGACGCCGCTCCTGCCGCTCCAAAAAGAAACATCATTCAGCCGTCACAGCGTTGGAATTGGGAAAATATCTTCAATGTGTTAGCTCTCCATTTTTTTAACTCTGCCATGGCCGGTCCTAAGCCCGTGCTGCGAAAAGAGGAAGGCTGGGTGCTGGGACAGTAAACCAGCCCTGTAAAAAAAAGTGCCGCTATGTTTCGAGTGAAAGGAAGACGTTCACTGCACCTGGGACTGGACAAGTGTGGCTAGCAGAAGGTTTAACAGGGTAACATGGGAACGAGACTTATCATGATATGATATAGTATATATAGTTATATACGCCTATAGTTTACCGTACGCCATGATCTCACCCACCAATGCTGACACAGCTTGGATGAAGGTCAGAATACCAGCCAGAGGACGCCGCTCCTGCCGCTCCAAAAAGAAACATCATTCAGCCGTCACAGCGTTGGAATTGGGAAAATATCTTCAATGTGTTAGCTCTCCATTTTTTTAACTCTGCCATGGCCGGTCCTAAGCCCGTGCTGCGAAAAGAGGAAGGTTGGGTGCTGGGACAGTAAACCAGCATTGTAAAAAAAAGTGCCGCTATGTTTCGAGTGAAAGGAAGACGTTCACTGCACCTGGGACTGGACAAGTGTGGCTAGCAGAAGGTTTAACAGGGTAACATGGGAACGAGACTTATCATGATATGATATAGTATATATAGTTATATACGCCTATAGTTTACCGTACGCCATGATCTCACCCACCAATGCTGACACAGCTTGGATGAAGGTCAGAATACCAGCCAGAGGACGCCGCTCCTGCCGCTCCAAAAAGAAACATCATTCAGCCGTCACAGCGTTGGAATTGGGAAAATATCTTCAATGTGTTAGCTCTCCATTTTTTTAACTCTGCCATGGCCGGTCCTAAGCCCGTGCTGCGAAAAGAGGAAGGTTGGGTGCTGGGACAGTAAACCAGCATTGTAAAAAAAAGTGCCGCTATGTTTCGAGTGAAAGGAAGACGTTCACTGCACCTGGGACTGGACAAGTGTGGCTAGCAGAAGGTTTAACAGGGTAACATGGGAACGAGACTTATCATGATATGATATAGTATATATAGTTATATACGCCTATAGTTTACCGTACGCCATGATCTCACCCACCAATGCTGACACAGCTTGGATGAAGGTCAGAATACCAGCCAGAGGACGCCGCTCCTGCCGCTCCAAAAAGAAACATCATTCAGCCGTCACAGCGTTGGAATTGGGAAAATATCTTCAATGTGTTAGTTCTCCATTTTTTTAACTCTGCCATGGCCGGTCCTAAGCCCGTGCTGCGAAAAGAGGAAGGTTGGGTGCTGGGACAGTAAACCAGCCCTGTAAAAAAAAGTGCCGCTATGTTTCGAGTGAAAGGAAGACGTTCACTGCACCTGGGACTGGACAAGTGTGGCTAGCAGAAGGTTTAACAGGGTAACATGGGAACGAGACTTATCATGATATGATATAGTATATATAGTTATATACGCCTATAGTTTACCGTACGCCATGATCTCACCCACCAATGCTGACACAGCTTGGATGAAGGTCAGAATACCAGCCAGAGGACGCCGCTCCTGCCGCTCCAAAAAGAAACATCATTCAGCCGTCACAGCGTTGGAATTGGGAAAATATCTTCAATGTGTTAGCTCTCCATTTTTTTAACTCTGCCATGGCCGGTCCTAAGCCCGTGCTGCGAAAAGAGGAAGGTTGGGTGCTGGGACAGTAAACCAGCCCTGTAAAAAAAAGTGCCGCTATGTTTCGAGTGAAAGGAAGACGTTCACTGCACCTGGGACTGGACAAGTGTGGCTAGCAGAAGGTTTAACAGGGTAACATGGGAACGAGACTTATCATGATATGATATAGTATATATAGTTATATACGCCTATAGTTTACCGTACGCCATGATCTCACCCACCAATGCTGACACAGCTTGGATGAAGGTCAGAATACCAGCCAGAGGACGCCGCTCCTGCCGCTCCAAAAAGAAACATCATTCAGCCGTCACAGCGTTGGAATTGGGAAAATATCTTCAATGTGTTAGCTCTCCATTTTTTTAACTCTGCCATGGCCGGTCCTAAGCCCGTGCTGCGAAAAGAGGAAGGTTGGGTGCTGGGACAGTAAACCAGCCCTGTAAAAAAAAGTGCCGCTATGTTTCGAGTGAAAGGAGACGTTCACTGCACCTGGGACTGGACAAGTGTGGCTAGCAGAAGGTTTAACAGGGTAACATGGGAACGAGACTTATCATGATATGATATAGTATATATAGTTATATACGCCTATAGTTTACCGTACACCATGATCTCACCCACCAATGCTGACACAGCTTGGATGAAGGTCAGAATACCAGCCAGAGGACGCCGCTCCTGCCGCTCCAAAAAGAAACATCATTCAGCCGTCACAGCGTTGGAATTGGGAAAATATCTTCAATGTGTTAGCTCTCCATTTTTTTAACTCTGCCATGGCCGGTCCTAAGCCCGTGCTGCGAAAAGAGGAAGGTTGGGTGCTGGGACAGTAAACCAGCCCTGTAAAAAAAAGTGCCGCTATGTTTCGAGTGAAAGGAAGACGTTCACTGCACCTGGGACTGGACAAGTGTGGCTAGCAGAAGGTTTAACAGGGTAACATGGGAACGAGACTTATCATGATATGATATAGTATATATAGTTATATACGCCTATAGTTTACCGTACGCCATGATCTCACCCACCAATGCTGACAAAGCTTGGATGAAGGTCAGAATACCAGCCAGAGGACGCCGCTCCTGCCGCTCCAAAAAGAAACATCATTCAGCCGTCACAGCGTTGGAATTGGGAAAATATCTTCAATGTGTTAGCTCTCCATTTTTTTAACTCTGCCATGGCCGGTCCTAAGCCCGTGCTGCGAAAAGAGGAAGGTTGGGTGCTGGGACAGTAAACCAGCCCTGTAAAAAAAAGTGCCGCTATGTTTCGAGTGAAAGGAAGACGTTCACTGCACCTGGGACTGGACAAGTGTGGCTAGCAGAAGGTTTAACAGGGTAACATGGGAACGAGACTTATCATGATATGATATAGTATATATAGTTATATACGCCTATAGTTTACCGTACGCCATGATCTCACCCACCAATGCTGACACAGCTTGGATGAAGGTCAGAATACCAGCCAGAGGACGCCGCTCCTGCCGCTCCAAAAAGAAACATCATTCAGCCGTCACAGCGTTGGAATTGGGAAAATATCTTCAATGTGTTAGCTCTCCATTTTTTTAACTCTGCCATGGCCGGTCCTAAGCCCGTGCTGCGAAAAGAGGAAGGTTGGGTGCTGGGACAGTAAACCAGCCCTGTAAAAAAAAGTGCCGCTATGTTTCGAGTGAAAGGAAGACGTTCACTGCACCTGGGACTGGACAAGTGTGGCTAGTAGAAGGTTTAACAGGGTAACATGGGAACGAGACTTATCATGATATGATATAGTATATATAGTTATATACGCCTATAGTTTACCGTACGCCATGATCTCACCCACCAATGCTGACACAGCTTGGATGAAGGTCAGAATACCAGCCAGAGGACGCCGCTCCTGCCGCTCCAAAAAGAAACATCATTCAGCCGTCACAGCGTTGGAATTGTGAAAATATCTTCAATGTGTTAGCTCTCCATTTTTTTAACTCTGCCATGGCCGGTCCTAAGCCCGTGCTGCGAAAAGAGGAAGGTTGGGTGCTGGGACAGTAAACCAGCCCTGTAAAAAAAAGTGCCGCTATGTTTCGAGTGAAAGGAAGACGTTCACTGCACCTGGGACTGGACAAGTGTGGCTAGCAGAAGGTTTAACAGGGTAACATGGGAACGAGACTTATCATGATATGATATAGTATATATAGTTATATACGCCTATAGTTTACCGTACGCCATGATCTCACCCACCAATGCTGACACAGCTTGGATGAAGGTCAGAATACCAGCCAGAGGACGCCGCTCCTGCCGCTCCAAAAAGAAACATCATTCAGCCGTCACAGCGTTGGAATTGGGAAAATATCTTCAATGTGTTAGCTCTCCATTTTTTTAACTCTGCCATGGCCGGTCCTAAGCCCGTGCTGCGAAAAGAGGAAGGTTGGGTGCTGGGACAGTAAACCAGCCCTGTAAAAAAAAGTGCCGCTATGTTTCGAGTGAAAGGAAGACATTCACTGCACCTGGGACTGGACAAGTGTGGCTAGCAGAAGGTTTAACAGGGTAACATGGGAACGAGACTTATCATGATATGATATAGTATATATAGTTATATACGCCTATAGTTTACCGTACGCCATGATCTCACCCACCAATGCTGACACAGCTAGGATGAAGGTCAGAATACCAGCCAGAGGACGCCGCTCCTGCCGCTCCAAAAAGAAACATCATTCAGCCGTCACAGCGTTGGAATTGGGAAAATATCTTCAATGTGTTAGCTCTCCATTTTTTTAACTCTGCCATGGCCGGTCCTAAGCCCGTGCTGCGAAAAGAGGAAGGTTGGGTGCTAGGACAGTAAACCAGCCCTGTAAAAAAAAGTGCCGCTATGTTTCGAGTGAAAGGAAGACGTTCACTGCACCTGGGACTGGACAAGTGTGGCTAGCAGAAGGTTTAACAGGGTAACATGGGAACGAGACTTATCATGATATGATATAGTATATATAGTTATATACGCCTATAGTTTACCGTACGCCATGATCTCACCCACCAATGCTGACACAGCTTGGATGAAGGTCAGAATACCAGCCAGAGGACGCCGCTCCTGCCGCTCCAAAAAGAAACATCATTCAGCCGTCACAGCGTTGGAATTGGGAAAATATCTTCAATGTGTTAGCTCTCCATTTTTTTAACTCTGCCATGGCTGGTCCTAAGCCCGTGCTGCGAAAAGAGGAAGGTTGGGTGCTGGGACAGTAAACCAGCCCTGTAAAAAAAAGTGCCGCTATGTTTCGAGTGAAAGGAAGACATTCACTGCACCTGGGACTGGACAAGTGTGGCTAGCAGAAGGTTTAACAGGGTAACATGGGAACGAGACTTATCATGATATGATATAGTATATATAGTTATATACGCCTATAGTTTACCGTACGCCATGATCTCACCCACCAATGCTGACACAGCTAGGATTAAGGTCAGAATACCAGCCAGAGGACGCCGCTCCTGCCGCTCCAAAAAGAAACATCATTCAGCCGTCACAGCGTTGGAATTGGGAAAATATCTTCAATGTGTTAGCTCTCCATTTTTTTAACTCTGCCATGGCCGGTCCTAAGCCCGTGCTGCGAAAAGAGGAAGGTTGGGTGCTAGGACAGTAAACCAGCCCTGTAAAAAAAAGTGCCGCTATGTTTCGAGTGAAAGGCAGACGTTCACTGCACCTGGGACTGGACAAGTGTGGCTAGCAGAAGGTTTAACAGGGTAACATGGGAACGAGACTTATCATGATATGATATAGTATATATAGTTATATACGCCTATAGTTTACCGTACGCCATGATCTCACCCACCAATGCTGACACAGCTTGGATGAAGGTCAGAATACCAGCCAGAGGACGCCGCTCCTGCCGCTCCAAAAAGAAACATCATTCAGCCGTCACAGCGTTGGAATTGGGAAAATATCTTCAATGTGTTAGCTCTCCATTTTTTTAACTCTGCCATGGCCGGTCCTAAGCCCGTGCTGCGAAAAGAGGAAGGTTGGGTGCTGGGACAGTAAACCAGCCCTGTAAAAAAAAGTGCCGCTATGTTTCGAGTGAAAGGAAGACGTTCACTGCACCTGGGACTGGACAAGTGTGGCTAGCAGAAGGTTTAACAGGGTAACATGGGAACGAGACTTATCATGATATGATATAGTATATATAGTTATATACGCCTATAGTTTACCGTACGCCATGATCTCACCCACCAATGCTGACACAGCTTGGATGAAGGTCAGAATACCAGCCAGAGGACGCCGCTCCTGCCGCTCCAAAAAGAAACATCATTCAGCCGTCACAGCGTTGGAATTGGGAAAATATCTTCAATGTGTTAGCTCTCCATTTTTTTAACTCTGCCATGGCCGGTCCTAAGCCCGTGCTGCGAAAAGAGGAAGGTTGGGTGCTGGGACAGTAAACCAGCCCTGTAAAAAAAAGTGCCGCTATGTTTCGAGTGAAAGGAAGACGTTCACTGCACCTGGGACTGGACAAGTGTGGCTAGCAGAAGGTTTAACAGGGTAACATGGGAACGAGACTTATCATGATATGATATAGTATATATAGTTATATACGCCTATAGTTTACCGTACGCCATGATCTCACCCACCAATGCTGACACAGCTTGGATGAAGGTCAGAATACCAGCCAGAGGACGCCGCTCCTGCCGCTCCAAAAAGAAACATCATTCAGCCGTCACAGCGTTGGAATTGGGAAAATATCTTCAATGTGTTAGCTCTCCATTTTTTTAACTCTGCCATGGCCGGTCCTAAGCCCGTGCTGCGAAAAGAGGAAGGTTGGGTGCTGGGACAGTAAACCAGCCCTGTAAAAAAAAGTGCCGCTATGTTTCGAGTGAAAGGAAGACATTCACTGCACCTGGGACTGGACAAGTGTGGCTAGCAGAAGGTTTAACAGGGTAACATGAGAACGAGACTTATCATGATATGATATAGTATATATAGTTATATACGCCTATAGTTTACCGTACGCCATGATCTCACCCACCAATGCTGACACAGCTAGGATTAAGGTCAGAATACCAGCCAGAGGACGCCGCTCCTGCCGCTCCAAAAAGAAACATCATTCAGCCGTCACAGCGTTGGAATTGGGAAAATATCTTCAATGTGTTAGCTCTCCATTTTTTTAACTCTGCCATGGCCGGTCCTAAGCCCGTGCTGCGAAAAGAGGAAGGTTGGGTGCTAGGACAGTAAACCAGCCCTGTAAAAAAAAGTGCCGCTATGTTTCGAGTGAAAGGCAGACGTTCACTGCACCTGGGACTGGACAAGTGTGGCTAGCAGAAGGTTTAACAGGGTAACATGGGAACGAGACTTATCATGATATGATATAGTATATATAGTTATATACGCCTATAGTTTACCGTACGCCATGATCTCACCCACCAATGCTGACACAGCTTGGATGAAGGTCAGAATACCAGCCAGAGGACGCCGCTCCTGCCGCTCCAAAAAGAAACATCATTCAGCCGTCACAGCGTTGGAATTGGGAAAATATCTTCAATGTGTTAGCTCTCCATTTTTTTAACTCTGCCATGGCCGGTCCTAAGCCCGTGCTGCGAAAAGAGGAAGGTTGGGTGCTGGGACAGTAAACCAGCCCTGTAAAAAAAAGTGCCGCTATGTTTCGAGTGAAAGGAAGACGTTCACTGCACCTGGGACTGGACAAGTGTGGCTAGCAGAAGGTTTAACAGGGTAACATGGGAACGAGACTTATCATGATATGATATAGTATATATAGTTATATACGCCTATAGTTTACCGTACGCCATTTTTTTAACTCTGCCATGGCCGGTCCTAAGCCCGTGCTGCGAAAAGAGGAAGGTTGGGTGCTGGGACAGTAAACCAGCCCTGTAAAAAAAAGTGCCGCTATGTTTCGAGTGAAAGGAAGACGTTCACTGCACCTGGGACTGGACAAGTGTGGCTAGCAGAAGGTTTAACAGGGTAACATGGGAACGAGACTTATCATGATATGATATAGTATATATAGTTATATACGCCTATAGTTTACCGTACGCCATGATCTCACCCACCAATGCTGACACAGCTTGGATGAAGGTCAGAATACCAGCCAGAGGACGCCGCTCCTGCCGCTCCAAAAAGAAACATCATTCAGCCGTCACAGCGTTGGAATTGGGAAAATATCTTCAATGTTTTAGCTCTCCATTTTTTTAACTCTGCCATGGCCGGTCCTAAGCCCGTGCTGCGAAAAGAGGAAGGTTGGGTGCTGGGACAGTAAACCAGCCCTGTAAAAAAAAGTGCCGCTATGTTTCGAGTGAAAGGAAGACGTTCACTGCACCTGGGACTGGACAAGTGTGGCTAGCAGAAGGTTTAACAGGGTAACATGGGAACGAGACTTATCATGATATGATATAGTATATATAGTTATATACGCCTATAGTTTACCGTACGCCATGATCTCACCCACCAATGCTGACACAGCTTGGATGAAGGTCAGAATACCAGCCAGAGGACGCCGCTCCTGCCGCTCCAAAAAGAAACATCATTCAGCCGTCACAGCGTTGGAATTGGGAAAATATCTTCAATGTGTTAGCTCTCCATTTTTTTAACTCTGCCATGGCCGGTCCTAAGCCCGTGCTGCGAAAAGAGGAAGGTTGGGTGCTGGGACAGTAAACCAGCCCTGTAAAAAAAAGTGCCGCTATGTTTCGAGTGAAAGGAAGACGTTCACTGCACCTGGGACTGGACAAGTGTGGCTAGCAGAAGGTTTAACAGGGTAACATGGGAACGAGACTTATCATGATATGATATAGTGTATATATAGTTATATACGCCTATAGTTTACCGTACGCCATGATCTCACCCACCAATGCTGACACAGCTTGGATGAAGGTCAGAATACCAGCCAGAGGACGCCGCTCCTGCCGCTCCAAAAAGAAACATCATTCAGCCGTCACAGCGTTGGAATTGGGAAAATATCTTCAATGTGTTAGCTCTCCATTTTTTTAACTCTGCCATGGCCGGTCCTAAGCCCGTGCTGCGAAAAGAGGAAGGTTGGGTGCTGGGACAGTAAACCAGCATTGTAAAAAAAAGTGCCGCTATGTTTCGAGTGAAAGGAAGACGTTCACTGCACCTGGGACTGGACAAGTGTGGCTAGCAGAAGGTTTAACAGGGTAACATGGGAACGAGACTTATCATGATATGATATAGTATATATAGTTATATACGCCTATAGTTTACCGTACGCCATGATCTCACCCACCAATGATGACACAGCTTGGATGAAGGTCAGAATACCAGCCAGAGGACGCCGCTCCTGCCGCTCCAAAAAGAAACATCATTCAGCCGTCACAGCGTTGGAATTGGGAAAATATCTTCAATGTGTTAGCTCTCCATTTTTTTAACTCTGCCATGGCCGGTCCTAAGCCCGTGCTGCGAAAAGAGGAAGGTTGGGTGCTGGGACAGTAAACCAGCCCTGTAAAAAAAAGTGCCGCTATGTTTCGAGTGAAAGGAGACGTTCACTGCACCTGGGACTGGACAAGTGTGGCTAGCAGAAGGTTTAACAGGGTAACATGGGAACGAGACTTATCATGATATGATATAGTATATATAGTTATATACGCCTATAGTTTACCGTACGCCATGATCTCACCCACCAATGCTGACACAGCTTGGATGAAGGTCAGAATACCAGCCAGAGGACGCCGCTCCTGCCGCTCCAAAAAGAAACATCATTCAGCCGTCACAGCGTTGGAATTGGGAAAATATCTTCAATGTGTTAGCTCTCCATTTTTTTAACTCTGCCATGGCCGGTCCTAAGCCCGTGCTGCGAAAAGAGGAAGGTTGGGTGCTGGGACAGTAAACCAGCCCTGTAAAAAAAAGTGCCGCTATGTTTCGAGTGAAAGGAAGACGTTCACTGCACCTGGGACTGGACAAGTGTGGCTAGCAGAAGGTTTAACAGGGTAACATGGGAACGAGACTTATCATGATATGATATAGTATATATAGTTATATACGCCTATAGTTTACCGTACGCCATGATCTCACCCACCAATGCTGACACAGCTTGGATGAAGGTCAGAATACCAGCCAGAGGACGCCGCTCCTGCCGCTCCAAAAAGAAACATCATTCAGCCGTCACAGCGTTGGAATTGGGAAAATATCTTCAATGTGTTAGCTCTCCATTTTTTTAACTCTGCCATGGCCGGTCCTAAGCCCGTGCTGCGAAAAGAGGAAGGTTGGGTGCTGGGACAGTAAACCAGCCCTGTAAAAAAAAGTGCCGCTATGTTTCGAGTGAAAGGAAGACGTTCACTGCACCTGGGACTGGACAAGTGTGGCTAGCAGAAGGTTTAACAGGGTAACATGGGAACGAGACTTATCATGATATGATATAGTATATATAGTTATATACGCCTATAGTTTACCGTACGCCATGATCTCACCCACCAATGCTGACAAAGCTTGGATGAAGGTCAGAATACCAGCCAGAGGATGCCGCTCCTGCCGCTCCAAAAAGAAACATCATTCAGCCGTCACAGCGTTGGAATTGGGAAAATATCTTCAATGTGTTAGCTCTCCATTTTTTTAACTCTGCCATGGCCGGTCCTAAGCCCGTGCTGCGAAAAGAGGAAGGTTGGGTGCTGGGACAGTAAACCAGCCCTGTAAAAAAAAGTGCCGCTATGTTTCGAGTGAAAGGAAGACGTTCACTGCACCTGGGACTGGACAAGTGTGGCTAGCAGAAGGTTTAACAGGGTAACATGGGAACGAGACTTATCATGATATGATATAGTATATATAGTTATATACGCCTATAGTTTACCGTACGCCATGATCTCACCCACCAATGCTGACACAGCTTGGATGAAGGTCAGAATACCAGCCAGAGGACGCCGCTCCTGCCGCTCCAAAAAGAAACATCATTCAGCCGTCACAGCGTTGGAATTGGGAAAATATCTTCAATGTGTTAGCTCTCCATTTTTTTAACTCTGCCATGGCCGGTCCTAAGCCCGTGCTGCGAAAAGAGGAAGGTTGGGTGCTGGGACAGTAAACCAGCCCTGTAAAAAAAAGTGCCGCTATGTTTCGAGTGAAAGGAAGACGTTCACTGCACCTGGGACTGGACAAGTGTGGCTAGTAGAAGGTTTAACAGGGTAACATGGGAACGAGACTTATCATGATATGATATAGTATATATAGTTATATACGCCTATAGTTTACCGTACGCCATGATCTCACCCACCAATGCTGACACAGCTTGGATGAAGGTCAGAATACCAGCCAGAGGACGCCGCTCCTGCCGCTCCAAAAAGAAACATCATTCAGCCGTCACAGCGTTGGAATTGGGAAAATATCTTCAATGTTTTAGCTCTCCATTTTTTTAACTCTGCCATGGCCGGTCCTAAGCCCGTGCTGCGAAAAGAGGAAGGTTGGGTGCTGGGACAGTAAACCAGCCCTGTAAAAAAAAGTGCCGCTATGTTTCGAGTGAAAGGAAGACGTTCACTGAACCTGGGACTGGACAAGTGTGGCTAGCAGAAGGTTTAACAGGGTAACATGGGAACGAGACTTATCATGATATGATATAGTATATATAGTTATATACGCCTATAGTTTACCGTACGCCATGATCTCACCCACCAATGCTGACACAGCTTGGATGAAGGTCAGAATACCAGCCAGAGGACGCCGCTCCTGCCGCTCCAAAAAGAAACATCATTCAGCCGTCACAGCGTTGGAATTGGGAAAATATCTTCAATGTGTTAGCTCTCCATTTTTTTTAACTCTGCCATGGCCGGTCCTAAGCCCGTGCTGCGAAAAGAGGAAGGTTGGGTGCTGGGACAGTAAACCAGCCCTGTAAAAAAAAGTGCCGCTATGTTTCGAGTGAAAGGAAGACGTTCACTGCACCTGGGACTGGACAAGTGTGGCTAGCAGAAGGTTTAACAGGGTAACATGGGAACGAGACTTATCATGATATGATATAGTGTATATATAGTTATATACGCCTATAGTTTACCGTACGCCATGATCTCACCCACCAATGCTGACACAGCTTGGATGAAGGTCAGAATACCAGCCAGAGGACGCCGCTCCTGCCGCTCCAAAAAGAAACATCATTCAGCCGTCACAGCGTTGGAATTGGGAAAATATCTTCAATGTGTTAGCTCTCCATTTTTTTAACTCTGCCATGGCCGGTCCTAAGCCCGTGCTGCGAAAAGAGGAAGGTTGGGTGCTGGGACAGTAAACCAGCCCTGTAAAAAAAAGTGCCGCTATGTTTCGAGTGAAAGGAAGACGTTCACTGCACCTGGGACTGGACAAGTGTGGCTAGCAGAAGGTTTAACAGGGTAACATGGGAACGAGACTTATCATGATATGATATAGTATATATAGTTATATACGCCTATAGTTTACCGTACGCCATGATCTCACCCACCAATGCTGACACAGCTTGGATGAAGGTCAGAATACCAGCCAGAGGACGCCGCTCCTGCCGCTCCAAAAAGAAACATCATTCAGCCGTCACAGCGTTGGAATTGGGAAAATATCTTCAATGTGTTAGCTCTCCATTTTTTTAACTCTGCCATGGCCGGTCCTAAGCCCGTGCTGCGAAAAGAGGAAGGTTGGGTGCTGGGACAGTAAACCAGCCCTGTAAAAAAAAGTGCCGCTATGTTTCGAGTGAAAGGAAGACGTTCACTGCACCTGGGACTGGACAAGTGTGGCTAGCAGAAGGTTTAACAGGGTAACATGGGAACGAGACTTATCATGATATGATATAGTATATATAGTTATATACGCCTATAGTTTACCGTACGCCATGATCTCACCCACCAATGCTGACAAAGCTTGGATGAAGGTCAGAATACCAGCCAGAGGATGCCGCTCCTGCCGCTCCAAAAAGAAACATCATTCAGCCGTCACAGCGTTGGAATTGGGAAAATATCTTCAATGTGTTAGCTCTCCATTTTTTTAACTCTGCCATGGCCGGTCCTAAGCCCGTGCTGCGAAAAGAGGAAGGTTGGGTGCTGGGACAGTAAACCAGCCCTGTAAAAAAAAGTGCCGCTATGTTTCGAGTGAAAGGAAGACGTTCACTGCACCTGGGACTGGACAAGTGTGGCTAGCAGAAGGTTTAACAGGGTAACATGGGAACGAGACTTATCATGATATGATATAGTATATATAGTTATATACGCCTATAGTTTACCGTACGCCATGATCTCACCCACCAATGCTGACACAGCTTGGATGAAGGTCAGAATACCAGCCAGAGGACGCCGCTCCTGCCGCTCCAAAAAGAAACATCATTCAGCCGTCACAGCGTTGGAATTGGGAAAATATCTTCAATGTGTTAGCTCTCCATTTTTTTAACTCTGCCATGGCCGGTCCTAAGCCCGTGCTGCGAAAAGAGGAAGGTTGGGTGCTGGGACAGTAAACCAGCCCTGTAAAAAAAAGTGCCGCTATGTTTCGAGTGAAAGGAAGACGTTCACTGCACCTGGGACTGGACAAGTGTGGCTAGTAGAAGGTTTAACAGGGTAACATGGGAACGAGACTTATCATGATATGATATAGTATATATAGTTATATACGCCTATAGTTTACCGTACGCCATGATCTCACCCACCAATGCTGACACAGCTTGGATGAAGGTCAGAATACCAGCCAGAGGACGCCGCTCCTGCCGCTCCAAAAAGAAACATCATTCAGCCGTCACAGCGTTGGAATTGGGAAAATATCTTCAATGTTTTAGCTCTCCATTTTTTTAACTCTGCCATGGCCGGTCCTAAGCCCGTGCTGCGAAAAGAGGAAGGTTGGGTGCTGGGACAGTAAACCAGCCCTGTAAAAAAAAGTGCCGCTATGTTTCGAGTGAAAGGAAGACGTTCACTGAACCTGGGACTGGACAAGTGTGGCTAGCAGAAGGTTTAACAGGGTAACATGGGAACGAGACTTATCATGATATGATATAGTATATATAGTTATATACGCCTATAGTTTACCGTACGCCATGATCTCACCCACCAATGCTGACACAGCTTGGATGAAGGTCAGAATACCAGCCAGAGGACGCCGCTCCTGCCGCTCCAAAAAGAAACATCATTCAGCCGTCACAGCGTTGGAATTGGGAAAATATCTTCAATGTGTTAGCTCTCCATTTTTTTTAACTCTGCCATGGCCGGTCCTAAGCCCGTGCTGCGAAAAGAGGAAGGTTGGGTGCTGGGACAGTAAACCAGCCCTGTAAAAAAAAGTGCCGCTATGTTTCGAGTGAAAGGAAGACGTTCACTGCACCTGGGACTGGACAAGTGTGGCTAGCAGAAGGTTTAACAGGGTAACATGGGAACGAGACTTATCATGATATGATATAGTGTATATATAGTTATATACGCCTATAGTTTACCGTACGCCATGATCTCACCCACCAATGCTGACACAGCTTGGATGAAGGTCAGAATACCAGCCAGAGGACGCCGCTCCTGCCGCTCCAAAAAGAAACATCATTCAGCCGTCACAGCGTTGGAATTGGGAAAATATCTTCAATGTGTTAGCTCTCCATTTTTTTAACTCTGCCATGGCCGGTCCTAAGCCCGTGCTGCGAAAAGAGGAAGGTTGGGTGCTGGGACAGTAAACCAGCCCTGTAAAAAAAAGTGCCGCTATGTTTAGAGTGAAAGGAAGACGTTCACTGCACCTGGGACTGGACAAGTGTGGCTAGCAGAAGGTTTAACAGGGTAACATGGGAACGAGACTTATCATGATATGATATAGTATATATAGTTATATACGCCTATAGTTTACCGTACACCATGATCTCACCCACCAATGCTGACACAGCTTGGATGAAGGTCAGAATACCAGCCAGAGGACGCCGCTCCTGCCGCTCCAAAAAGAAACATCATTCAGCCGTCACAGCGTTGGAATTGGGAAAATATCTTCAATGTGTTAGCTCTCCATTTTTTTAACTCTGCCATGGCCGGTCCTAAGCCCGTGCTGCGAAAAGAGGAAGGTTGGGTGCTGGGACAGTAAACCAGCCCTGTAAAAAAAAGTGCCGCTATGTTTCGAGTGAAAGGAAGACGTTCACTGCACCTGGGACTGGACAAGTGTGGCTAGCAGAAGGTTTAACAGGGTAACATGGGAACGAGACTTATCATGATATGATATAGTATATATAGTTATATACGCCTATAGTTTACCGTACGCCATGATCTCACCCACCAATGCTGACAAAGCTTGGATGAAGGTCAGAATACCAGCCAGAGGACGCCGCTCCTGCCGCTCCAAAAAGAAACATCATTCAGCCGTCACAGCGTTGGAATTGGGAAAATATCTTCAATGTGTTAGCTCTCCATTTTTTTAACTCTGCCATGGCCGGTCCTAAGCCCGTGCTGCGAAAAGAGGAAGGTTGGGTGCTGGGACAGTAAACCAGCCCTGTAAAAAAAAGTGCCGCTATGTTTCGAGTGAAAGGAAGACGTTCACTGCACCTGGGACTGGACAAGTGTGGCTAGCAGAAGGTTTAACAGGGTAACATGGGAACGAGACTTATCATGATATGATATAGTATATATAGTTATATACGCCTATAGTTTACCGTACGCCATGATCTCACCCACCAATGCTGACACAGCTTGGATGAAGGTCAGAATACCAGCCAGAGGACGCCGCTCCTGCCGCTCCAAAAAGAAACATCATTCAGCCGTCACAGCGTTGGAATTGGGAAAATATCTTCAATGTGTTAGCTCTCCATTTTTTTAACTCTGCCATGGCCGGTCCTAAGCCCGTGCTGCGAAAAGAGGAAGGTTGGGTGCTGGGACAGTAAACCAGCCCTGTAAAAAAAAGTGCCGCTATGTTTCGAGTGAAAGGAAGACGTTCACTGCACCTGGGACTGGACAAGTGTGGCTAGTAGAAGGTTTAACAGGGTAACATGGGAACGAGACTTATCATGATATGATATAGTATATATAGTTATATACGCCTATAGTTTACCGTACGCCATGATCTCACCCACCAATGCTGACACAGCTTGGATGAAGGTCAGAATACCAGCCAGAGGACGCCGCTCCTGCCGCTCCAAAAAGAAACATCATTCAGCCGTCACAGCGTTGGAATTGGGAAAATATCTTCAATGTGTTAGCTCTCCATTTTTTTAACTCTGCCATGGCCGGTCCTAAGCCCGTGCTGCGAAAAGAGGAAGGTTGGGTGCTGGGACAGTAAACCAGCCCTGTAAAAAAAAGTGCCGCTATGTTTCGAGTGAAAGGAAGACGTTCACTGCACCTGGGACTGGACAAGTGTGGCTAGCAGAAGGTTTAACAGGGTAACATGGGAACGAGACTTATCATGATATGATATAGTATATATAGTTATATACGCCTATAGTTTACCGTACGCCATGATCTCACCCACCAATGCTGACACAGCTTGGATGAAGGTCAGAATACCAGCCAGAGGACGCCGCTCCTGCCGCTCCAAAAAGAAACATCATTCAGCCGTCACAGCGTTGGAATTGGGAAAATATCTTCAATGTGTTAGCTCTCCATTTTTTTAACTCTGCCATGGCCGGTCCTAAGCCCGTGCTGCGAAAAGAGGAAGGTTGGGTGCTGGGACAGTAAACCAGCCCTGTAAAAAAAAGTGCCGCTATGTTTCGAGTGAAAGGAAGACCTTCACTGCACCTGGGACTGGACAAGTGTGGCTAGCAGAAGGTTTAACAGGGTAACATGGGAACGAGACTTATCATGATATGATATAGTATATATAGTTATATACGCCTATAGTTTACCGTACGCCATGATCTCACCCACCAATGCTGACACAGCTTGGATGAAGGTCAGAATACCAGCCAGAGGACGCCGCTCCTGCCGCTCCAAAAAGAAACATCATTCAGCCGTCACAGCGTTGGAATTGGGAAAATATCTTCAATGTGTTAGCTCTCCATTTTTTTAACTCTGCCATGGCCGGTCCTAAGCCCGTGCTGCGAAAAGAGGAAGGTTGGGTGCTGGGACAGTAAACCAGCCCTGTAAAAAAAAGTGTCGCTATGTTTCGAGTGAAAGGAAGACGTTCACTGCACCTGGGACTGGACAAGTGTGGCTAGCAGAAGGTTTAACAGGGTAACATGGGAACGAGACTTATCATGATATGATATAGTATATATAGTTATATACGCCTATAGTTTACCGTACGCCATGATCTCACCCACCAATGCTGACACAGCTTGGATGAAGGTCAGAATACCAGCCAGAGGACGCCGCTCCTGCCGCTCCAAAAAGAAACATCATTCAGCCGTCACAGCGTTGGAATTGGGAAAATATCTTCAATGTGTTAGCTCTCCATTTTTTTAACTCTGCCATGGCCGGTCCTAAGCCCGTGCTGCGAAAAGAGGAAGGTTGGGTGCTGGGACAGTAAACCAGCCCTGTAAAAAAAAGTGCCGCTATGTTTCGAGTGAAAGGAAGACGTTCACTGCACCTGGGACTGGACAAGTGTGGCTAGTAGAAGGTTTAACAGGGTAACATGGGAACGAGACTTATCATGATATGATATAGTATATATAGTTATATACGCCTATAGTTTACCGTACGCCATGATCTCACCCACCAATGCTGACACAGCTTGGATGAAGGTCAGAATACCAGCCAGAGGACGCCGCTCCTGCCGCTCCAAAAAGAAACATCATTCAGCCGTCACAGCGTTGGAATTGGGAAAATATCTTCAATGTTTTAGCTCTCCATTTTTTTAACTCTGCCATGGCCGGTCCTAAGCCCGTGCTGCGAAAAGAGGAAGGTTGGGTGCTGGGACAGTAAACCAGCCCTGTAAAAAAAAGTGCCGCTATGTTTCGAGTGAAAGGAAGACGTTCACTGCACCTGGGACTGGACAAGTGTGGCTAGCAGAAGGTTTAACAGGGTAACATGGGAACGAGACTTATCATGATATGATATAGTATATATAGTTATATACGCCTATAGTTTACCGTACGCCATGATCTCACCCACCAATGCTGACACAGCTTGGATGAAGGTCAGAATACCAGCCAGAGGACGCCGCTCCTGCCGCTCCAAAAAGAAACATCATTCAGCCGTCACAGCGTTGGAATTGGGAAAATATCTTCAATGTGTTAGCTCTCCATTTTTTTTAACTCTGCCATGGCCGGTCCTAAGCCCGTGCTGCGAAAAGAGGAAGGTTGGGTGCTGGGACAGTAAACCAGCCCTGTAAAAAAAAGTGCCGCTATGTTTCGAGTGAAAGGAAGACGTTCACTGCACCTGGGACTGGACAAGTGTGGCTAGCAGAAGGTTTAACAGGGTAACATGGGAACGAGACTTATCATGATATGATATAGTGTATATATAGTTATATACGCCTATAGTTTACCGTACGCCATGATCTCACCCACCAATGCTGACACAGCTTGGATGAAGGTCAGAATACCAGCCAGAGGACGCCGCTCCTGCCGCTCCAAAAAGAAACATCATTCAGCCGTCACAGCGTTGGAATTGGGAAAATATCTTCAATGTGTTAGCTCTCCATTTTTTTAACTCTGCCATGGCCGGTCCTAAGCCCGTGCTGCGAAAAGAGGAAGGTTGGGTGCTGGGACAGTAAACCAGCCCTGTAAAAAAAAGTGCCGCTATGTTTAGAGTGAAAGGAAGACGTTCACTGCACCTGGGACTGGACAAGTGTGGCTAGCAGAAGGTTTAACAGGGTAACATGGGAACGAGACTTATCATGATATGATATAGTATATATAGTTATATACGCCTATAGTTTACCGTACACCATGATCTCACCCACCAATGCTGACACAGCTTGGATGAAGGTCAGAATACCAGCCAGAGGACGCCGCTCCTGCCGCTCCAAAAAGAAACATCATTCAGCCGTCACAGCGTTGGAATTGGGAAAATATCTTCAATGTGTTAGCTCTCCATTTTTTTAACTCTGCCATGGCCGGTCCTAAGCCCGTGCTGCGAAAAGAGGAAGGTTGGGTGCTGGGACAGTAAACCAGCCCTGTAAAAAAAAGTGCCGCTATGTTTCGAGTGAAAGGAAGACGTTCACTGCACCTGGGACTGGACAAGTGTGGCTAGCAGAAGGTTTAACAGGGTAACATGGGAACGAGACTTATCATGATATGATATAGTATATATAGTTATATACGCCTATAGTTTACCGTACGCCATGATCTCACCCACCAATGCTGACAAAGCTTGGATGAAGGTCAGAATACCAGCCAGAGGACGCCGCTCCTGCCGCTCCAAAAAGAAACATCATTCAGCCGTCACAGCGTTGGAATTGGGAAAATATCTTCAATGTGTTAGCTCTCCATTTTTTTAACTCTGCCATGGCCGGTCCTAAGCCCGTGCTGCGAAAAGAGGAAGGTTGGGTGCTGGGACAGTAAACCAGCCCTGTAAAAAAAAGTGCCGCTATGTTTCGAGTGAAAGGAAGACGTTCACTGCACCTGGGACTGGACAAGTGTGGCTAGCAGAAGGTTTAACAGGGTAACATGGGAACGAGACTTATCATGATATGATATAGTATATATAGTTATATACGCCTATAGTTTACCGTACGCCATGATCTCACCCACCAATGCTGACACAGCTTGGATGAAGGTCAGAATACCAGCCAGAGGACGCCGCTCCTGCCGCTCCAAAAAGAAACATCATTCAGCCGTCACAGCGTTGGAATTGGGAAAATATCTTCAATGTGTTAGCTCTCCATTTTTTTAACTCTGCCATGGCCGGTCCTAAGCCCGTGCTGCGAAAAGAGGAAGGTTGGGTGCTGGGACAGTAAACCAGCCCTGTAAAAAAAAGTGCCGCTATGTTTCGAGTGAAAGGAAGACGTTCACTGCACCTGGGACTGGACAAGTGTGGCTAGTAGAAGGTTTAACAGGGTAACATGGGAACGAGACTTATCATGATATGATATAGTATATATAGTTATATACGCCTATAGTTTACCGTACGCCATGATCTCACCCACCAATGCTGACACAGCTTGGATGAAGGTCAGAATACCAGCCAGAGGACGCCGCTCCTGCCGCTCCAAAAAGAAACATCATTCAGCCGTCACAGCGTTGGAATTGGGAAAATATCTTCAATGTGTTAGCTCTCCATTTTTTTAACTCTGCCATGGCCGGTCCTAAGCCCGTGCTGCGAAAAGAGGAAGGTTGGGTGCTGGGACAGTAAACCAGCCCTGTAAAAAAAAGTGCCGCTATGTTTCGAGTGAAAGGAAGACGTTCACTGCACCTGGGACTGGACAAGTGTGGCTAGCAGAAGGTTTAACAGGGTAACATGGGAACGAGACTTATCATGATATGATATAGTATATATAGTTATATACGCCTATAGTTTACCGTACGCCATGATCTCACCCACCAATGCTGACACAGCTTGGATGAAGGTCAGAATACCAGCCAGAGGACGCCGCTCCTGCCGCTCCAAAAAGAAACATCATTCAGCCGTCACAGCGTTGGAATTGGGAAAATATCTTCAATGTGTTAGCTCTCCATTTTTTTAACTCTGCCATGGCCGGTCCTAAGCCCGTGCTGCGAAAAGAGGAAGGTTGGGTGCTGGGACAGTAAACCAGCCCTGTAAAAAAAAAGTGCCGCTATGTTTCGAGTGAAAGGAAGACGTTCACTGCACCTGGGACTGGACAAGTGTGGCTAGCAGAAGGTTTAACAGGGTAACATGGGAACGAGACTTATCATGATATGATATAGTATATATAGTTATATACGCCTATAGTTTACCGTACGCCATGATCTCACCCACCAATGCTGACACAGCTTGGATGAAGGTCAGAATACCAGCCAGAGGACGCCGCTCCTGCCGCTCCAAAAAGAAACATCATTCAGCCGTCACAGCGTTGGAATTGGGAAAATATCTTCAATGTGTTAGCTCTCCATTTTTTTAACTCTGCCATGGCCGGTCCTAAGCCCGTGCTGCGAAAAGAGGAAGGTTGGGTGCTGGGACAGTAAACCAGCCCTGTAAAAAAAAGTGCCGCTATGTTTCGAGTGAAAGGAAGACGTTCACTGCACCTGGGACTGGACAAGTGTGGCTAGCAGAAGGTTTAACAGGGTAACATGGGAACGAGACTTATCATGATATGATATAGTATATATAGTTATATACGCCTATAGTTTACCGTACGCCATGATCTCACCCACCAATGCTGACACAGCTTGGATGAAGGTCAGAATACCTGCCAGAGGACGCCGCTCCTGCCGCTCCAAAAAGAAACATCATTCAGCCGTCACAGCGTTGGAATTGAGAAAATATCTTCAATGTGTTAGCTCTCCATTTTTTTAACTCTGCCATGGCCGGTCCTAAGCCCGTGCTGCGAAAAGAGGAAGGTTGGGTGCTGGGACAGTAAACCAGCCCTGTAAAAAAAAAGTGCCGCTATGTTTCGAGTGAAAGGAAGACGTTCACTGCACCTGGGACTGGACAAGTGTGGCTAGCAGAAGGTTTAACAGGGTAACATGGGAACGAGACTTATCATGATATGATATAGTATATATAGTTATATACGCCTATAGTTTACCGTACGCCATGATCTCACCCACCAATGCTGACACAGCTTGGATGAAGGTCAGAATACCAGCCAGAGGACGCCGCTCCTGCCGCTCCAAAAAGAAACATCATTCAGCCGTCACAGCGTTGGAATTGGGAAAATATCTTCAATGTGTTAGCTCTCCATTTTTTTAACTCTGCCATGGCCGGTCCTAAGCCCGTGCTGCGAAAAGAGGAAGGCTGGGTGCTGGGACAGTAAACCAGCCCTGTAAAAAAAAGTGCCGCTATGTTTCGAGTGAAAGGAAGACGTTCACTGCACCTGGGACTGGACAAGTGTGGCTAGCAGAAGGTTTAACAGGGTAACATGGGAACGAGACTTATCATGATATGATATAGTATATATAGTTATATACGCCTATAGTTTACCGTACGCCATGATCTCACCCACCAATGCTGACACAGCTTGGATGAAGGTCAGAATACCAGCCAGAGGACGCCGCTCCTGCCGCTCCAAAAAGAAACATCATTCAGCCGTCACAGCGTTGGAATTGGGAAAATATCTTCAATGTGTTAGCTCTCCATTTTTTTAACTCTGCCATGGCCGGTCCTAAGCCCGTGCTGCGAAAAGAGGAAGGTTGGGTGCTGGGACAGTAAACCAGCCCTGTAAAAAAAAGTGCCGCTATGTTTCGAGTGAAAGGAAGACGTTCACTGCACCTGGGACTGGACAAGTGTGGCTAGCAGAAGGTTTAACAGGGTAACATGGGAACGAGACTTATCATGATATGATATAGTATATATAGTTATATACGCCTATAGTTTACCGTACGCCATTTTTTTAACTCTGCCATGGCCGGTCCTAAGCCCGTGCTGCGAAAAGAGGAAGGTTGGGTGCTGGGACAGTAAACCAGCCCTGTAAAAAAAAGTGCCGCTATGTTTCGAGTGAAAGGAAGACGTTCACTGCACCTGGGACTGGACAAGTGTGGCTAGCAGAAGGTTTAACAGGGTAACATGGGAACGAGACTTATCATGATATGATATAGTATATATAGTTATATACGCCTATAGTTTACCGTACGCCATGATCTCACCCACCAATGCTGACACAGCTTGGATGAAGGTCAGAATACCAGCCAGAGGACGCCGCTCCTGCCGCTCCAAAAAGAAACATCATTCAGCCGTCACAGCGTTGGAATTGGGAAAATATCTTCAATGTTTTAGCTCTCCATTTTTTTAACTCTGCCATGGCCGGTCCTAAGCCCGTGCTGCGAAAAGAGGAAGGTTGGGTGCTGGGACAGTAAACCAGCCCTGTAAAAAAAAGTGCCGCTATGTTTCGAGTGAAAGGAAGACGTTCACTGCACCTGGGACTGGACAAGTGTGGCTAGAAGAAGGTTTAACAGGGTAACATGGGAACGAGACTTATCATGATATGATATAGTATATATAGTTATATACGCCTATAGTTTACCGTACGCCATGATCTCACCCACCAATGCTGACACAGCTTGGATGAAGGTCAGAATACCAGCCAGAGGACGCCGCTCCTGCCGCTCCAAAAAGAAACATCATTCAGCCGTCACAGCGTTGGAATTGGGAAAATATCTTCAATGTGTTAGCTCTCCATTTTTTTAACTCTGCCATGGCCGGTCCTAAGCCCGTGCTGCGAAAAGAGGAAGGTTGGGTGCTGGGACAGTAAACCAGCCCTGTAAAAAAAAGTGCCGCTATGTTTCGAGTGAAAGGAAGACGTTCACTGCACCTGGGACTGGACAAGTGTGGCTAGCAGAAGGTTTAACAGGGTAACATGGGAACGAGACTTATCATGATATGATATAGTATATATAGTTATATACGCCTATAGTTTACCGTACGCCATGATCTCACCCACCAATGCTGACACAGCTTGGATGAAGGTCAGAATACCAGCCAGAGGACGCCGCTCCTGCCGCTCCAAAAAGAAACATCATTCAGCCGTCACAGCGTTGGAATTGAGAAAATATCTTCAATGTGTTAGCTCTCCATTTTTTTAACTCTGCCATGGCCGGTCCTAAGCCCGTGCTGCGAAAAGAGGAAGGTTGGGTGCTGGGACAGTAAACCAGCCCTGTAAAAAAAAGTGCCGCTATGTTTCGAGTGAAAGGAAGACGTTCACTGCACCTGGGACTGGACAAGTGTGGCTAGCAGAAGGTTTAACAGGGTAACATGGGAACGAGACTTATCATGATATGATATAGTATATATAGTTATATACGCCTATAGTTTACCGTACGCCATGATCTCACCCACCAATGCTGACACAGCTTGGATGAAGGTCAGAATACCAGCCAGAGGACGCCGCTCCTGCCGCTCCAAAAAGAAACATCATTCAGCCGTCACAGCGTTGGAATTGGGAAAATATCTTCAATGTGTTAGCTCTCCATTTTTTTAACTCTGCCATGGCCGGTCCTAAGCCCGTGCTGCGAAAAGAGGAAGGTTGGGTGCTGGGACAGTAAACCAGCCCTGTAAAAAAAAGTACCGCTATGTTTCGAGTGAAAGGAAGACGTTCACTGCACCTGGGACTGGACAAGTGTGGCTAGCAGAAGGTTTAACAGGGTAACATGGGAACGAGACTTATCATGATATGATATAGTATATATAGTTATATACGCCTATAGTTTACCGTACGCCATGATCTCACCCACCAATGCTGACACAGCTTGGATGAAGGTCAGAATACCAGCCAGAGGACGCCGCTCCTGCCGCTCCAAAAAGAAACATCATTCAGCCGTCACAGCGTTGGAATTGGGAAAATATCTTCAATGTGTTAGCTCTCCATTTTTTTAACTCTGCCATGGCCGGTCCTAAGCCCGTGCTGCGAAAAGAGGAAGGTTGGGTGCTGGGACAGTAAACCAGCCCTGTAAAAAAAAGTGCCGCTATGTTTCGAGTGAAAGGAAGACGTTCACTGCACCTGGGACTGGACAAGTGTGGCTAGCAGAAGGTTTAACAGGGTAACATGGGAACGAGACTTATCATGATATGATATAGTATATATAGTTATATACGCCTATAGTTTACCGTACGCCATGATCTCACCCACCAATGCTGACACAGCTTGGATGAAGGTCAGAATACCAGCCAGAGGACGCCGCTCCTGCCGCTCCAAAAAGAAACATCATTCAGCCGTCACAGCGTTGGAATTGGGAAAATATCTTCAATGTGTTAGCTCTCCATTTTTTTAACTCTGCCATGGCCGGTCCTAAGCCCGTGCTGCGAAAAGAGGAAGGTTGGGTGCTGGGACAGTAAACCAGCCCTGTAAAAAAAAGTGCCGCTATGTTTCGAGTGAAAGGAAGACGTTCACTGCACCTGGGACTGGACAAGTGTGGCTAGCAGAAGGTTTAACAGGGTAACATGGGAACGAGACTTATCATGATATGATATAGTATATATAGTTATATACGCCTATAGTTTACCGTACGCCATGATCTCACCCACCAATGCTGACAAAGCTTGGATGAAGGTCAGAATACCAGCCAGAGGACGCCGCTCCTGCCGCTCCAAAAAGAAACATCATTCAGCCGTCACAGCGTTGGAATTGGGAAAATATCTTCAATGTGTTAGCTCTCCATTTTTTTAACTCTGCCATGGCCGGTCCTAAGCCCGTGCTGCGAAAAGAGGAAGGTTGGGTGCTGGGACAGTAAACCAGCCCTGTAAAAAAAAGTGCCGCTATGTTTCGAGTGAAAGGAAGACGTTCACTGCACCTGGGACTGGACAAGTGTGGCTAGCAGAAGGTTTAACAGGGTAACATGGGAACGAGACTTATCATGATATGATATAGTATATATAGTTATATACGCCTATAGTTTACCGTACGCCATGATCTCACCCACCAATGCTGACACAGCTTGGATGAAGGTCAGAATACCAGCCAGAGGACGCCGCTCCTGCCGCTCCAAAAAGAAACATCATTCAGCCGTCACAGCGTTGGAATTGGGAAAATATCTTCAATGTGTTAGCTCTCCATTTTTTTAACTCTGCCATGGCCGGTCCTAAGCCCGTGCTGCGAAAAGAGGAAGGTTGGGTGCTGGGACAGTAAACCAGCCCTGTAAAAAAAAGTGCCGCTATGTTTCGAGTGAAAGGAAGATGTTCACTGCACCTGGGACTGGACAAGTGTGGCTAGCAGAAGGTTTAACAGGGTAACATGGGAACGAGACTTATCATGATATGATATAGTATATATAGTTATATACGCCTATAGTTTACCGTACGCCATGATCTCACCCACCAATGCTGACACAGCTTGGATGAAGGTCAGAATACCAGCCAGAGGACGCCGCTCCTGCCGCTCCAAAAAGAAACATCATTCAGCCGTCACAGCGTTGGAATTGGGAAAATATCTTCAATGTGTTAGCTCTCCATTTTTTTAACTCTGCCATGGCCGGTCCTAAGCCCGTGCTGCGAAAAGAGGAAGGTTGGGTGCTGGGACAGTAAACCAGCCCTGTAAAAAAAAGTGCCGCTATGTTTCGAGTGAAAGGAAGACGTTCACTGCACCTGGGACTGGACAAGTGTGGCTAGCAGAAGGTTTAACAGGGTAACATGGGAACGAGACTTATCATGATATGATATAGTATATATAGTTATATACGCCTATAGTTTACCATACGCCATGATCTCACCCACCAATGCTGACACAGCTTGGATGAAGGTCAGAATACCAGCCAGAGGACGCCGCTCCTGCCGCTCCAAAAAGAAACATCATTCAGCCGTCACAGCGTTGGAATTGGGAAAATATCTTCAATGTGTTAGCTCTCCATTTTTTTAACTCTGCCATGGCCGGTCCTAAGCCCGTGCTGCGAAAAGAGGAAGGTTGGGTGCTGGGACAGTAAACCAGCCCTGTAAAAAAAAGTGCCGCTATGTTTCGAGTGAAAGGAAGACGTTCACTGCACCTGGGACTGGACAAGTGTGGCTAGCAGAAGGTTTAACAGGGTAACATAGGAACGAGACTTATCATGATATGATATAGTATATATAGTTATATACGCCTATAGTTTACCGTACGCCATGATCTCACCCACCAATGCTGACACAGCTTGGATGAAGGTCAGAATACCAGCCAGAGGACGCCGCTCCTGCCGCTCCAAAAAGAAACATCATTCAGCCGTCACAGCGTTGGAATTGGGAAAATATCTTCAATGTGTTAGTTCTCCTTTTTTTTAACTCTGCCATGGCCGGTCCTAAGCCCGTGCTGCGAAAAGAGGAAGGTTGGGTGCTGGGACAGTAAACCAGCCCTGTAAAAAATAGTGCCGCTATGTTTCGAGTGAAAGGAAGACGTTCACTGCACCTGGGACTGGACAAGTGTGGCTAGCAGAAGGTTTAACAGGGTAACATGGGAACGAGACTTATCATGATATGATATAGTATATATAGTTATATACGCCTATAGTTTACCGTACGCCATGATCTCACCCACCAATGCTGACACAGCTTGGATGAAGGTCAGAATACCAGCCAGAGGACGCCGCTCCTGCCGCTCCAAAAAGAAACATCATTCAGCCGTCACAGCGTTGGAATTGGGAAAATATCTTCAATGTGTTAGCTCTCCATTTTTTTAACTCTGCCATGGCCGGTCCTAAGCCCGTGCTGCGAAAAGAGGAAGGCTGGGTGCTGGGACAGTAAACCAGCCCTGTAAAAAAAAGTGCCGCTATGTTTCGAGTGAAAGGAAGACGTTCACTGCACCTGGGACTGGACAAGTGTGGCTAGCAGAAGGTTTAACAGGGTAACATGGGAACGAGACTTATCATGATATGATATAGTATATATAGTTATATACGCCTATAGTTTACCGTACGCCATGATCTCACCCACCAATGCTGACACAGCTTGGATGAAGGTCAGAATACCAGCCAGAGGACGCCGCTCCTGCTGCTCCAAAAAGAAACATCATTCAGCCGTCACAGCGTTGGAATTAGGAAAATATCTTCAATGTGTTAGCTCTCCATTTTTTTAACTCTGCCATGGCCGGTCCTAAGCCCGTGCTGCGAAAAGAGGAAGGCTGGGTGCTGGGACAGTAAACCAGCCCTGTAAAAAAAAGTGCCGCTATGTTTCGAGTGAAAGGAAGACGTTCACTGCACCTGGGACTGGACAAGTGTGGCTAGCAGAAGGTTTAACAGGGTAACATGGGAACGAGACTTATCATGATATGATATAGTATATATAGTTGTATACGCCTATAGTTTACCGTACGCCATGATCTCACCCACCAATGCTGACACAGCTTGGATGAAGGTCAGAATACCAGCCAGAGGACGCCGCTCCTGCCGCTCCAAAAAGAAACATCATTCAGCCGTCACAGCGTTGGAATTGGGAAAATATCTTCAATGTGTTAGCTCTCCATTTTTTTAACTCTGCCATGGCCGGTCCTAAGCCCGTGCTGCGAAAAGAGGAAGGCTGGGTGCTGGGACAGTAAACCAGCCCTGTAAAAAAAAGTGCCGCTATGTTTCGAGTGAAAGGAAGACGTTCACTGCACCTGGGACTGGACAAGTGTGGCTAGCAGAAGGTTTAACAGGGTAACATGGGAACGAGACTTATCATGATATGATATAGTATATATAGTTATATACGCCTATAGTTTACCGTACGCCATGATCTCACCCACCAATGCTGACACAGCTTGGATGAAGGTCAGAATACCAGCCAGAGGACGCCGCTCCTGCCGCTCCAAAAAGAAACATCATTCAGCCGTCACAGCGTTGGAATTGGGAAAATATCTTCAATGTGTTAGCTCTCCATTTTTTTAACTCTGCCATGGCCGGTCCTAAGCCCGTGCTGCGAAAAGAGGAAGGTTGGGTGCTGGGACAGTAAACCAGCCCTGTAAAAAAAAGTGCCGCTATGTTTCGAGTGAAAGGAGACGTTCACTGCACCTGGGACTGGACAAATGTGGCTAGCAGAAGGTTTAACAGGGTAACATGGGAACGAGACTTATCATGATATGATATAGTATATATAGTTATATACGCCTATAGTTTACCGTACGCCATTTTTTTAACTCTGCCATGGCCGGTCCTAAGCCCGTGCTGCGAAAAGAGGAAGGTTGGGTGCTGGGACAGTAAACCAGCCCTGTAAAAAAAAAGTGCCGCTATGTTTCGAGTGAAAGGAAGACGTTCACTGCACCTGGGACTGGACAAGTGTGGCTAGCAGAAGGTTTAACAGGGTAACATGGGAACGAGACTTATCATGATATGATATAGTATATATAGTTATATACGCCTATAGTTTACCGTACGCCATGATCTCACCCACCAATGCTGACACAGCTTGGATGAAGGTCAGAATACCAGCCAGAGGACGCCGCTCCTGCCGCTCCAAAAAGAAACATCATTCAGCCGTCACAGCGTTGGAATTGGGAAAATATCTTCAATGTGTTAGCTCTCCATTTTTTTAACTCTGCCATGGCCGGTCCTAAGCCCGTGCTGCAAAAAGAGGAAGGTTGGGTGCTGGGACAGTAAACCAGCCCTGTAAAAAAAAGTGCCGCTATGTTTCGAGTGAAAGGAAGACGTTCACTGCACCTGGGACTGGACAAGTGTGGCTAGCAGAAGGTTTAACAGGGTAACATGGGAACGAGACTTATCATGATATGATATAGTATATATAGTTATATACGTCTATAGTTTACCGTACGCCATGATCTCACCCACCAATGCTGACACAGCTTGGATGAAGGTCAGAATACCAGCCAGAGGACGCCGCTCCTGCCGCTCCAAAAAGAAACATCATTCAGCCGTCACAGCGTTGGAATTGGGAAAATATCTTCAATGTGTTAGCTCTCCATTTTTTTAACTCTGCCATGGCCGGTCCTAAGCCCGTGCTGCGAAAAGAGGAAGGTTGGGTGCTGGGACAGTAAACCAGCCCTGTAAAAAAAAGTGCCGCTATGTTTCGAGTGAAAGGAAGACATTCACTGCACCTGGGACTGGACAAGTGTGGCTAGCAGAAGGTTTAACAGGGTAACATGGGAACGAGACTTATCATGATATGATATAGTATATATAGTTATATACGCCTATAGTTTACCGTACGCCATGATCTCACCCACCAATGCTGACACAGCTAGGATGAAGGTCAGAATACCAGCCAGAGGACGCCGCTCCTGCCGCTCCAAAAAGAAACATCATTCAGCCGTCACAGCGTTGGAATTGGGAAAATATCTTCAATGTGTTAGCTCTCCATTTTTTTAACTCTGCCATGGCCGGTCCTAAGCCCGTGCTGCGAAAAGAGGAAGGTTGGGTGCTAGGACAGTAAACCAGCCCTGTAAAAAAAAGTGCCGCTATGTTTCGAGTGAAAGGCAGACGTTCACTGCACCTGGGACTGGACAAGTGTGGCTAGCAGAAGGTTTAACAGGGTAACATGGGAACGAGACTTATCATGATATGATATAGTATATATAGTTATATACGCCTATAGTTTACCGTACGCCATGATCTCACCCACCAATGCTGACACAGCTTGGATGAAGGTCAGAATACCAGCCAGAGGACGCCGCTCCTGCCGCTCCAAAAAGAAACATCATTCAGCCGTCACAGCGTTGGAATTGGGAAAATATCTTCAATGTGTTAGCTCTCCATTTTTTTAACTCTGCCATGGCCGGTCCTAAGCCCGTGCTGCGAAAAGAGGAAGGCTGGGTGCTGGGACAGTAAACCAGCCCTGTAAAAAAAAGTGCCGCTATGTTTCGAGTGAAAGGAAGACGTTCACTGCACCTGGGACTGGACAAGTGTGGCTAGCAGAAGGTTTAACAGGGTAACATGGGAACGAGACTTATCATGATATGATATAGTATATATAGTTATATACGCCTATAGTTTACCGTACGCCATGATCTCACCCACCAATGCTGACACAGCTTGGATGAAGGTCAGAATACCAGCCAGAGGACGCCGCTCCTGCCGCTCCAAAAAGAAACATCATTCAGCCGTCACAGCGTTGGAATTGGGAAAATATCTTCAATGTGTTAGCTCTCCATTTTTTTAACTCTGCCATGGCCGGTCCTAAGCCCGTGCTGCGAAAAGAGGAAGGTTGGGTGCTGGGACAGTAAACCAGCCCTGTAAAAAAAAGTGCCGCTATGTTTCGAGTGAAAGGAAGACGTTCACTGCACCTGGGACTGGACAAGTGTGGCTAGCAGAAGGTTTAACAGGGTAACATGGGAACGAGACTTATCATGATATGATATAGTATATATAGTTATATACGCCTATAGTTTACCGTACGCCATTTTTTTAACTCTGCCATGGCCGGTCCTAAGCCCGTGCTGCGAAAAGAGGAAGGTTGGGTGCTGGGACAGTAAACCAGCCCTGTAAAAAAAAGTGCCGCTATGTTTCGAGTGAAAGGAAGACGTTCACTGCACCTGGGACTGGACAAGTGTGGCTAGCAGAAGGTTTAACAGGGTAACATGGGAACGAGACTTATCATGATATGATATAGTATATATAGTTATATACGCCTATAGTTTACCGTACGCCATGATCTCACCCACCAATGCTGACACAGCTTGGATGAAGGTCAGAATACCAGCCAGAGGACGCCGCTCCTGCCGCTCCAAAAAGAAACATCATTCAGCCGTCACAGCGTTGGAATTGGGAAAATATCTTCAATGTTTTAGCTCTCCATTTTTTTAACTCTGCCATGGCCGGTCCTAAGCCCGTGCTGCGAAAAGAGGAAGGTTGGGTGCTGGGACAGTAAACCAGCCCTGTAAAAAAAAGTGCCGCTATGTTTCGAGTGAAAGGAAGACGTTCACTGCACCTGGGACTGGACAAGTGTGGCTAGAAGAAGGTTTAACAGGGTAACATGGGAACGAGACTTATCATGATATGATATAGTATATATAGTTATATACGCCTATAGTTTACCGTACGCCATGATCTCACCCACCAATGCTGACACAGCTTGGATGAAGGTCAGAATACCAGCCAGAGGACGCCGCTCCTGCCGCTCCAAAAAGAAACATCATTCAGCCGTCACAGCGTTGGAATTGGGAAAATATCTTCAATGTGTTAGCTCTCCATTTTTTTAACTCTGCCATGGCCGGTCCTAAGCCCGTGCTGCGAAAAGAGGAAGGTTGGGTGCTGGGACAGTAAACCAGCCCTGTAAAAAAAAGTGCCGCTATGTTTCGAGTGAAAGGAAGACGTTCACTGCACCTGGGACTGGACAAGTGTGGCTAGCAGAAGGTTTAACAGGGTAACATGGGAACGAGACTTATCATGATATGATATAGTATATATAGTTATATACGCCTATAGTTTACCGTACGCCATGATCTCACCCACCAATGCTGACACAGCTTGGATGAAGGTCAGAATACCAGCCAGAGGACGCCGCTCCTGCCGCTCCAAAAAGAAACATCATTCAGCCGTCACAGCGTTGGAATTGGGAAAATATCTTCAATGTGTTAGCTCTCCATTTTTTTAACTCTGCCATGGCCGGTCCTAAGCCCGTGCTGCGAAAAGAGGAAGGTTGGGTGCTGGGACAGTAAACCAGCCCTGTAAAAAAAAGTGCCGCTATGTTTCGAGTGAAAGGAAGACGTTCACTGCACCTGGGACTGGACAAGTGTGGCTAGCAGAAGGTTTAACAGGGTAACATGGGAACGAGACTTATCATGATATGATATAGTATATATAGTTATATACGCCTATAGTTTACCGTACGCCATGATCTCACCCACCAATGCTGACACAGCTTGGATGAAGGTCAGAATACCAGCCAGAGGACGCCGCTCCTGCCGCTCCAAAAAGAAACATCATTCAGCCGTCACAGCGTTGGAATTGGGAAAATATCTTCAATGTGTTAGCTCTCCATTTTTTTAACTCTGCCATGGCCGGTCCTAAGCCCGTGCTGCGAAAAGAGGAAGGTTGGGTGCTGGGACAGTAAACCAGCCCTGTAAAAAAAAGTGCCGCTATGTTTCGAGTGAAAGGAAGACGTTCACTGCACCTGGGACTGGACAAGTGTGGCTAGCAGAAGGTTTAACAGGGTAACATGGGAACGAGACTTATCATGATATGATATAGTATATATAGTTATATACGCCTATAGTTTACCGTACACCATGATCTCACCCACCAATGCTGACACAGCTTGGATGAAGGTCAGAATACCAGCCAGAGGACGCCGCTCCTGCCGCTCCAAAAAGAAACATCATTCAGCCGTCACAGCGTTGGAATTGGGAAAATATCTTCAATGTGTTAGCTCTCCATTTTTTTAACTCTGCCATGGCCGGTCCTAAGCCCGTGCTGCGAAAAGAGGAAGGTTGGGTGCTGGGACAGTAAACCAGCCCTGTAAATAAAAGTGCCGCTATGTTTCGAGTGAAAGGAAGACGTTCACTGCACCTGGGACTGGACAAGTGTGGCTAGCAGAAGGTTTAACAGGGTAACATGGGAACGAGACTTATCATGATATGATATAGTATATATAGTTATATACGCCTATAGTTTACCGTACGCCATGATCTCACCCACCAATGCTGACAAAGCTTGGATGAAGGTCAGAATACCAGCCAGAGGACGCCGCTCCTGCCGCTCCAAAAAGAAACATCATTCAGCCGTCACAGCGTTGGAATTGGGAAAATATCTTCAATGTGTTAGCTCTCCATTTTTTTAACTCTGCCATGGCCGGTCCTAAGCCCGTGCTGCGAAAAGAGGAAGGTTGGGTGCTGGGACAGTAAACCAGCCCTGTAAAAAAAAGTGCCGCTATGTTTCGAGTGAAAGGAAGACGTTCACTGCACCTGGGACTGGACAAGTGTGGCTAGCAGAAGGTTTAACAGGGTAACATGGGAACGAGACTTATCATGATATGATATAGTATATATAGTTATATACGCCTATAGTTTACCGTACGCCATGATCTCACCCACCAATGCTGACACAGCTTGGATGAAGGTCAGAATACCAGCCAGAGGACGCCGCTCCTGCCGCTCCAAAAAGAAACATCATTCAGCCGTCACAGCGTTGGAATTGGGAAAATATCTTCAATGTGTTAGCTCTCCATTTTTTTTAACTCTGCCATGGCCGGTCCTAAGCCCGTGCTGCGAAAAGAGGAAGGTTGGGTGCTGGGACAGTAAACCAGCCCTGTAAAAAAAAGTGCCGCTATGTTTCGAGTGAAAGGAAGACGTTCACTGCACCTGGGACTGGACAAGTGTGGCTAGCAGAAGGTTTAACAGGGTAACATGGGAACGAGACTTATCATGATATGATATAGTATATATAGTTATATACGCCTATAGTTTACCATACGCCATGATCTCACCCACCAATGCTGACACAGCTTGGATGAAGGTCAGAATACCAGCCAGAGGACGCCGCTCCTGCCGCTCCAAAAAGAAACATCATTCAGCCGTCACAGCGTTGGAATTGGGAAAATATCTTCAATGTGTTAGCTCTCCATTTTTTTAACTCTGCCATGGCCGGTCCTAAGCCCGTGCTGCGAAAAGAGGAAGGTTGGGTGCTGGGACAGTAAACCAGCCCTGTAAAAAAAAGTGCCGCTATGTTTCGAGTGAAAGGAAGACGTTCACTGCACCTGGGACTGGACAAGTGTGGCTAGCAGAAGGTTTAACAGGGTAACATGGGAACGAGACTTATCATGATATGATATAGTATATATAGTTATATACGCCTATAGTTTACCGTACGCCATGATCTCACCCACCAATGCTGACACAGCTTGGATGAAGGTCAGAATACCAGCCAGAGGACGCCGCTCCTGCCGCTCCAAAAAGAAACATCATTCAGCCGTCACAGCGTTGGAATTGGGAAAATATCTTCAATGTGTTAGTTCTCCTTTTTTTTAACTCTGCCATGGCCGGTCCTAAGCCCGTGCTGCGAAAAGAGGAAGGTTGGGTGCTGGGACAGTAAACCAGCCCTGTAAAAAATAGTGCCGCTATGTTTCGAGTGAAAGGAAGACGTTCACTGCACCTGGGACTGGACAAGTGTGGCTAGCAGAAGGTTTAACAGGGTAACATGGGAACGAGACTTATCATGATATGATATAGTATATATAGTTATATACGCCTATAGTTTACCGTACGCCATGACCTCACCCACCAATGCTGACACAGCTTGGATGAAGGTCAGAATACCAGCCAGAGGACGCCGCTCCTGCCGCTCCAAAAAGAAACATCATTCAGCCGTCACAGCGTTGGAATTGGGAAAATATCTTCAATGTGTTAGCTCTCCATTTTTTTAACTCTGCCATGGCCGGTCCTAAGCCCGTGCTGCGAAAAGAGGAAGGCTGGGTGCTGGGACAGTAAACCAGCCCTGTAAAAAAAAGTGCCGCTATGTTTCGAGTGAAAGGAAGACGTTCACTGCACCTGGGACTGGACAAGTGTGGCTAGCAGAAGGTTTAACAGGGTAACATGGGAACGAGACTTATCATGATATGATATAGTATATATAGTTATATACGCCTATAGTTTACCGTACGCCATGATCTCACCCACCAATGCTGACACAGCTTGGATGAAGGTCAGAATACCAGCCAGAGGACGCCGCTCCTGCCGCTCCAAAAAGAAACATCATTCAGCCGTCACAGCGTTGGAATTAGGAAAATATCTTCAATGTGTTAGCTCTCCATTTTTTTAACTCTGCCATGGCCGGTCCTAAGCCCGTGCTGCGAAAAGATGAAGGCTGGGTGCTGGGACAGTAAACCAGCCCTGTAAAAAAAAGTGCCGCTATGTTTCGAGTGAAAGGAAGACGTTCACTGCACCTGGGACTGGACAAGTGTGGCTAGCAGAAGGTTTAACAGGGTAACATGGGAACGAGACTTATCATGATATGATATAGTATATATAGTTATATACGCCTATAGTTTACCGTACGCCATGATCTCACCCACCAATGCTGACACAGCTTGGATGAAGGTCAGAATACCAGCCAGAGGACGCCGCTCCTGCCGCTCCAAAAAGAAACATCATTCAGCCGTCACAGCGTTGGAATTGGGAAAATATCTTCAATGTGTTAGCTCTCCATTTTTTTAACTCTGCCATGGCCGGTCCTAAGCCCGTGCTGCGAAAAGAGGAAGGTTGGGTGCTGGGACAGTAAACCAGCCCTGTAAAAAAAAGTGCCGCTATGTTTCGAGTGAAAGGAGACGTTCACTGCACCTGGGACTGGACAAGTGTGGCTAGCAGAAGGTTTAACAGGGTAACATGGGAACGAGACTTATCATGATATGATATAGTATATATAGTTATATACGCCTATAGTTTACCGTACGCCATTTTTTTAACTCTGCCATGGCCGGTCCTAAGCCCGTGCTGCGAAAAGAGGAAGGTTGGGTGCTGGGACAGTAAACCAGCCCTGTAAAAAAAAGTTCCGCTATGTTTCGAGTGAAAGGAAGACGTTCACTGCACCTGGGACTGGACAAGTGTGGCTAGCAGAAGGTTTAACAGGGTAACATGGGAACGAGACTTATCATGATATGATATAGTATATATAGTTATATACGCCTATAGTTTACCGTACGCCATGATCTCACCCACCAATGCTGACACAGCTTGGATGAAGGTCAGAATACCAGCCAGAGGACGCCGCTCCTGCCACTCCAAAAAGAAACATCATTCAGCCGTCACAGCGTTGGAATTGGGAAAATATCTTCAATGTGTTAGCTCTCCATTTTTTTAACTCTGCCATGGCCGGTCCTAAGCCCGTGCTGCGAAAAGAGGAAGGTTGGGTGCTGGGACAGTAAACCAGCCCTGTAAAAAAAAGTGCCGCTATGTTTCGAGTGAAAGGAAGACGTTCACTGCACCTGGGACTGGACAAGTGTGGCTAGCAGAAGGTTTAACAGGGTAACATGGGAACGAGACTTATCATGATATGATATAGTATATACGCCTATAGTTTACCGTACGCCATTTTTTTAACTCTGCCATGGCCGGTCCTAAGCCCGTGCTGCGAAAAGAGGAAGGTTGGGTGCTGGGACAGTAAACCAGCCCTGTAAAAAAAAGTGCCGCTATGTTTCGAGTGAAAGGAAGACGTTCACTGCACCTGGGACTGGACAAGTGTGGCTAGCAGAAGGTTTAACAGGGTAACATGGGAACGAGACTTATCATGATATGATATAGTATATATAGTTATATACGCCTATAGTTTACCGTACGCCATGATCTCACCCACCAATGCTGACACAGCTTGGATGAAGGTCAGAATACCAGCCAGAGGACGCCGCTCCTGCCGCTCCAAAAAGAAACATCATTCAGCCGTCACAGCGTTGGAATTGGGAAAATATCTTCAATGTGTTAGCTCTCCATTTTTTTAACTCTGCCATGGCCGGTCCTAAGCCCGTGCTGCGAAAAGAGGAAGGTTGGGTGCTGGGACAGTAAACCAGCCCTGTAAGAAAAAGTGCCGCTATGTTTCGAGTGAAAGGAAGACGTTCACTGCACCTGGGACTGGACAAGTGTGGCTAGCAGAAGGTTTAACAGGGTAACATGGGAACGAGACTTATCATGATATGATATAGTATATATAGTTATATACGCCTATAGTTTACCGTGCGCCATGATCTCACCCACCAATGCTGACACAGCTAGGATGAAGGTCAGAATACCAGCCAGAGGACGCCGCTCCTGCCGCTCCAAAAAGAAACATCATTCAGCCGTCACAGCGTTGGAATTGGGAAAATATCTTCAATGTGTTAGCTCTCCATTTTTTTAACTCTGCCATGGCCGGTCCTAAGCCCGTGCTGCGAAAAGAGGAAGGTTGGGTGCTGGGATAGTAAACCAGCCCTGTAAAAAAAAGTGCCGCTATGTTTCGAGTGAAAGGAAGACGTTCACTGCACCTGGGACTGGACAAGTGTGGCTAGCAGAAGGTTTAACAGGGTAACATGGGAACGAGACTTATCATGATATGATATAGTATATATAGTTATATACGTCTATAGTTTACCGTACGCCATGATCTCACCCACCAATGCTGACACAGCTTGGATGAAGGTCAGAATACCAGCCAGAGGACGCCGCTCCTGCCGCTCCAAAAAGAAACATCATTTAGCCGTCACAGCGTTGGAATTGGGAAAATATCTTCAATGTGTTAGCTCTCCATTTTTTTAACTCTGCCATGGCCGGTCCTAAGCCCGTGCTGCGAAAAGAGGAAGGTTGGGTGCTGGGACAGTAAACCAGCCCTGTAAAAAAAAGTGCCGCTATGTTTCGAGTGAAAGGAAGACGTTCACTGCACCTGGGACTGGACAAGTGTGGCTAGCAGAAGGTTTAACAGGGTAACATGGGAACGAGACTTATCATGATATGATATAGTATATATAGTTATATACGCCTATAGTTTACCGTACGCCATGATCTCACCCACCAATGCTGACACAGCTAGGATGAAGGTCAGAATACCAGCCAGAGGACGCCGCTCCTGCCGCTCCAAAAAGAAACATCATTCAGCCGTCACAGCGTTGGAATTGGGAAAATATCTTCAATGTGTTAGCTCTCCATTTTTTTAACTCTGCCATGGCCGGTCCTAAGCCCGTGCTGCGAAAAGAGGAAGGCTGGGTGCTGGGACAGTAAACCAGCCCTGTAAAAAAAAGTGCCGCTATGTTTCGAGTGAAAGGAAGACGTTCACTGCACCTGGGACTGGACAAGTGTGGCTAGCAGAAGGTTTAACAGGGTAACATGGGAACGAGACTTATCATGAAATGATATAGTATATATAGTTATATACGCCTATAGTTTACCGTACACCATGATCTCACCCACCAATGCTGACACAGCTTGGATGAAGGTCAGAATACCAGCCAGAGGACGCCGCTCCTGCCGCTCCAAAAAGAAACATCATTCAGCCGTCACAGCGTTGGAATTGGGAAAATATCTTCAATGTGTTAGCTCTCCATTTTTTTAACTCTGCCATGGCCGGTCCTAAGCCCGTGCTGCGAAAAGAGGAAGGTTGGGTGCTGGGACAGTAAACCAGCCCTGTAAAAAAAAGTGCCGCTATGTTTCGAGTGAAAGGAAGACGTTCACTGCACCTGGGACTGGACAAGTGTGGCTAGCAGAAGGTTTAACAGGGTAACATGGGAACGAGACTTATCATGATATGATATAGTATATATAGTTATATACGCCTATAGTTTACCGTACGCCATGATCTCACCCACCAATGCTGACACAGCTTGGATGAAGGTCAGAATACCAGCCAGAGGACGCCGCTCCTGCCGCTCCAAAAAGAAACATCATTCAGCCGTCACAGCGTTGGAATTGGGAAAATATCTTCAATGTGTTAGCTCTCCATTTTTTTAACTCTGCCATGGCCGGTCCTAAGCCCGTGCTGCGAAAAGAGGAAGGTTGGGTGCTGGGACAGTAAACCAGCCCTGTAAAAAAAAGTGCCGCTATGTTTCGAGTGAAAGGAAGACGTTCACTGCACCTGGGACTGGACAAGTGTGGCTAGTAGAAGGTTTAACAGGGTAACATGGGAACGAGACTTATCATGATATGATATAGTATATATAGTTATATACGCCTATAGTTTACCGTACGCCATGATCTCACCCACCAATGCTGACACAGCTTGGATGAAGGTCAGAATACCAGCCAGAGGACGCCGCTCCTGCCGCTCCAAAAAGAAACATCATTCAGCCGTCACAGCGTTGGAATTGGGAAAATATCTTCAATGTGTTAGCTCTCCATTTTTTTAACTCTGCCATGGCCGGTCCTAAGCCCGTGCTGCGAAAAGAGGAAGGTTGGGTGCTGGGACAGTAAACCAGCCCTGTAAAAAAAAGTGCCGCTATGTTTCGAGTGAAAGGAAGACGTTCACTGCACCTGGGACTGGACAAGTGTGGCTAGCAGAAGGTTTAACAGGGTAACATGGGAACGAGACTTATCATGATATGATATAGTATATATAGTTATATACGCCTATAGTTTACCGTACGCCATGATCTCACCCACCAATGCTGACACAGCTAGGATGAAGGTCAGAATACCAGCCAGAGGACGCCGCTCCTGCCGCTCCAAAAAGAAACATCATTCAGCCGTCACAGCGTTGGAATTGGGAAAATATCTTCAATGTGTTAGCTCTCCATTTTTTTAACTCTGCCATGGCCGGTCCTAAGCCCGTGCTGCGAAAAGAGGAAGGCTGGGTGCTGGGACAGTAAACCAGCCCTGTAAAAAAAAGTGCCGCTATGTTTCGAGTGAAAGGAAGACGTTCACTGCACCTGGGACTGGACAAGTGTGGCTAGCAGAAGGTTTAACAGGGTAACATGGGAACGAGACTTATCATGATATGATATAGTATATATAGTTATATACGCCTATAGTTTACCGTACACCATGATCTCACCCACCAATGCTGACACAGCTTGGATGAAGGTCAGAATACCAGCCAGAGGACGCCGCTCCTGCCGCTCCAAAAAGAAACATCATTCAGCCGTCACAGCGTTGGAATTGGGAAAATATCTTCAATGTGTTAGCTCTCCATTTTTTTAACTCTGCCATGGCCGGTCCTAAGCCCGTGCTGCGAAAAGAGGAAGGTTGGGTGCTGGGACAGTAAACCAGCCCTGTAAAAAAAAGTGCCGCTATGTTTCGAGTGAAAGGAAGACGTTCACTGCACCTGGGACTGGACAAGTGTGGCTAGCAGAAGGTTTAACAGGGTAACATGGGAACGAGACTTATCATGATATGATATAGTATATATAGTTATATACGCCTATAGTTTACCGTACGCCATGATCTCACCCACCAATGCTGACACAGCTTGGATGAAGGTCAGAATACCAGCCAGAGGACGCCGCTCCTGCCGCTCCAAAAAGAAACATCATTCAGCCGTCACAGCGTTGGAATTGGGAAAATATCTTCAATGTGTTAGCTCTCCATTTTTTTAACTCTGCCATGGCCGGTCCTAAGCCCGTGCTGCGAAAAGAGGAAGGTTGGGTGCTGGGACAGTAAACCAGCCCTGTAAAAAAAAGTGCCGCTATGTTTCGAGTGAAAGGAGACGTTCACTGCACCTGGGACTGGACAAGTGTGGCTAGCAGAAGGTTTAACAGGGTAACATGGGAACGAGACTTATCATGATATGATATAGTATATATAGTTATATACGCCTATAGTTTACCGTACGCCATTTTTTTAACTCTGCCATGGCCGGTCCTAAGCCCGTGCTGCGAAAAGAGGAAGGTTGGGTGCTGGGACAGTAAACCAGCCCTGTAAAAAAAAGTTCCGCTATGTTTCGAGTGAAAGGAAGACGTTCACTGCACCTGGGACTGGACAAGTGTGGCTAGCAGAAGGTTTAACAGGGTAACATGGGAACGAGACTTATCATGATATGATATAGTATATATAGTTATATACGCCTATAGTTTACCGTACGCCATGATCTCACCCACCAATGCTGACACAGCTTGGATGAAGGTCAGAATACCAGCCAGAGGACGCCGCTCCTGCCACTCCAAAAAGAAACATCATTCAGCCGTCACAGCGTTGGAATTGGGAAAATATCTTCAATGTGTTAGCTCTCCATTTTTTTAACTCTGCCATGGCCGGTCCTAAGCCCGTGCTGCGAAAAGAGGAAGGTTGGGTGCTGGGACAGTAAACCAGCCCTGTAAAAAAAAGTGCCGCTATGTTTCGAGTGAAAGGAAGACGTTCACTGCACCTGGGACTGGACAAGTGTGGCTAGCAGAAGGTTTAACAGGGTAACATGGGAACGAGACTTATCATGATATGATATAGTATATACGCCTATAGTTTACCGTACGCCATTTTTTTAACTCTGCCATGGCCGGTCCTAAGCCCGTGCTGCGAAAAGAGGAAGGTTGGGTGCTGGGACAGTAAACCAGCCCTGTAAAAAAAAGTGCCGCTATGTTTCGAGTGAAAGGAAGACGTTCACTGCACCTGGGACTGGACAAGTGTGGCTAGCAGAAGGTTTAACAGGGTAACATGGGAACGAGACTTATCATGATATGATATAGTATATATAGTTATATACGCCTATAGTTTACCGTACGCCATGATCTCACCCACCAATGCTGACACAGCTTGGATGAAGGTCAGAATACCAGCCAGAGGACGCCGCTCCTGCCGCTCCAAAAAGAAACATCATTCAGCCGTCACAGCGTTGGAATTGGGAAAATATCTTCAATGTGTTAGCTCTCCATTTTTTTAACTCTGCCATGGCCGGTCCTAAGCCCGTGCTGCGAAAAGAGGAAGGTTGGGTGCTGGGACAGTAAACCAGCCCTGTAAGAAAAAGTGCCGCTATGTTTCGAGTGAAAGGAAGACGTTCACTGCACCTGGGACTGGACAAGTGTGGCTAGCAGAAGGTTTAACAGGGTAACATGGGAACGAGACTTATCATGATATGATATAGTATATATAGTTATATACGCCTATAGTTTACCGTGCGCCATGATCTCACCCACCAATGCTGACACAGCTAGGATGAAGGTCAGAATACCAGCCAGAGGACGCCGCTCCTGCCGCTCCAAAAAGAAACATCATTCAGCCGTCACAGCGTTGGAATTGGGAAAATATCTTCAATGTGTTAGCTCTCCATTTTTTTAACTCTGCCATGGCCGGTCCTAAGCCCGTGCTGCGAAAAGAGGAAGGTTGGGTGCTGGGATAGTAAACCAGCCCTGTAAAAAAAAGTGCCGCTATGTTTCGAGTGAAAGGAAGACGTTCACTGCACCTGGGACTGGACAAGTGTGGCTAGCAGAAGGTTTAACAGGGTAACATGGGAACGAGACTTATCATGATATGATATAGTATATATAGTTATATACGTCTATAGTTTACCGTACGCCATGATCTCACCCACCAATGCTGACACAGCTTGGATGAAGGTCAGAATACCAGCCAGAGGACGCCGCTCCTGCCGCTCCAAAAAGAAACATCATTCAGCCGTCACAGCGTTGGAATTGGGAAAATATCTTCAATGTGTTAGCTCTCCATTTTTTTAACTCTGCCATGGCCGGTCCTAAGCCCGTGCTGCGAAAAGAGGAAGGTTGGGTGCTGGGACAGTAAACCAGCCCTGTAAAAAAAAGTGCCGCTATGTTTCGAGTGAAAGGAAGACGTTCACTGCACCTGGGACTGGACAAGTGTGGCTAGCAGAAGGTTTAACAGGGTAACATGGGAACGAGACTTATCATGATATGATATAGTATATATAGTTATATACGCCTATAGTTTACCGTACGCCATGATCTCACCCACCAATGCTGACACAGCTAGGATGAAGGTCAGAATACCAGCCAGAGGACGCCGCTCCTGCCGCTCCAAAAAGAAACATCATTCAGCCGTCACAGCGTTGGAATTGGGAAAATATCTTCAATGTGTTAGCTCTCCATTTTTTTAACTCTGCCATGGCCGGTCCTAAGCCCGTGCTGCGAAAAGAGGAAGGCTGGGTGCTGGGACAGTAAACCAGCCCTGTAAAAAAAAGTGCCGCTATGTTTCGAGTGAAAGGAAGACGTTCACTGCACCTGGGACTGGACAAGTGTGGCTAGCAGAAGGTTTAACAGGGTAACATGGGAACGAGACTTATCATGATATGATATAGTATATATAGTTATATACGCCTATAGTTTACCGTACACCATGATCTCACCCACCAATGCTGACACAGCTTGGATGAAGGTCAGAATACCAGCCAGAGGACGCCGCTCCTGCCGCTCCAAAAAGAAACATCATTCAGCCGTCACAGCGTTGGAATTGGGAAAATATCTTCAATGTGTTAGCTCTCCATTTTTTTAACTCTGCCATGGCCGGTCCTAAGCCCGTGCTGCGAAAAGAGGAAGGTTGGGTGCTGGGACAGTAAACCAGCCCTGTAAAAAAAAGTGCCGCTATGTTTCGAGTGAAAGGAAGACGTTCACTGCACCTGGGACTGGACAAGTGTGGCTAGCAGAAGGTTTAACAGGGTAACATGGGAACGAGACTTATCATGATATGATATAGTATATATAGTTATATACGCCTATAGTTTACCGTACGCCATGATCTCACCCACCAATGCTGACACAGCTTGGATGAAGGTCAGAATACCAGCCAGAGGACGCCGCTCCTGCCGCTCCAAAAAGAAACATCATTCAGCCGTCACAGCGTTGGAATTGGGAAAATATCTTCAATGTGTTAGCTCTCCATTTTTTTAACTCTGCCATGGCCGGTCCTAAGCCCGTGCTGCGAAAAGAGGAAGGTTGGGTGCTGGGACAGTAAACCAGCCCTGTAAAAAAAAGTGCCGCTATGTTTCGAGTGAAAGGAAGACGTTCACTGCACCTGGGACTGGACAAGTGTGGCTAGTAGAAGGTTTAACAGGGTAACATGGGAACGAGACTTATCATGATATGATATAGTATATATAGTTATATACGCCTATAGTTTACCGTACGCCATGATCTCACCCACCAATGCTGACACAGCTTGGATGAAGGTCAGAATACCAGCCAGAGGACGCCGCTCCTGCCGCTCCAAAAAGAAACATCATTCAGCCGTCACAGCGTTGGAATTGGGAAAATATCTTCAATGTGTTAGCTCTCCATTTTTTTAACTCTGCCATGGCCGGTCCTAAGCCCGTGCTGCGAAAAGAGGAAGGTTGGGTGCTGGGACAGTAAACCAGCCCTGTAAAAAAAAGTGCCGCTATGTTTCGAGTGAAAGGAAGACGTTCACTGCACCTGGGACTGGACAAGTGTGGCTAGCAGAAGGTTTAACAGGGTAACATGGGAACGAGACTTATCATGATATGATATAGTATATATAGTTATATACGCCTATAGTTTACCATACGCCATGATCTCACCCACCAATGCTGACACAGCTTGGATGAAGGTCAGAATACCAGCCAGAGGACGCCGCTCCTGCCGCTCCAAAAAGAAACATCATTCAGCCGTCACAGCGTTGGAATTGGGAAAATATCTTCAATGTGTTAGCTCTCCATTTTTTTAACTCTGCCATGGCCGGTCCTAAGCCCGTGCTGCGAAAAAAGGAAGGTTGGGTGCTGGGACAGTAAACCAGCCCTGTAAAAAAAAGTGCCGCTATGTTTCGAGTGAAAGGAAGACGTTCACTGCACCTGGGACTGGACAAGTGTGGCTAGCAGAAGGTTTAACAGGGTAACATGGGAACGAGACTTATCATGATATGATATAGTATATATAGTTATATACGCCTATAGTTTACCGTACGCCATGATCTCACCCACCAATGCTGACACAGCTTGGATGAAGGTCAGAATACCAGCCAGAGGACGCCGCTCCTGCCGCTCCAAAAAGAAACATCATTCAGCCGTCACAGCGTTGGAATTGGGAAAATATCTTCAATGTGTTAGCTCTCCATTTTTTTAACTCTGCCATGGCCGGTCCTAAGCCCGTGCTGCGAAAAGAGGAAGGTTGGGTGCTGGGACAGTAAACCAGCCCTGTAAAAAAAAGTGCAGCTATGTTTCGAGTGAAAGGAAGACGTTCACTGCACCTGGGACTGGACAAGTGTGGCTAGCAGAAGGTTTAACAGGGTAACATGGGAACGAGACTTATCATGATATGATATAGTATATATAGTTATATACGCCTATAGTTTACCATACGCCATGATCTCACCCACCAATGCTGACACAGCTTGGATGAAGGTCAGAATACCAGCCAGAGGACGCCGCTCCTGCCGCTCCAAAAAGAAACATCATTCAGCCGTCACAGCGTTGGAATTGTGAAAATATCTTCAATGTGTTAGCTCTCCATTTTTTTAACTCTGCCATGGCCGGTCCTAAGCCCGTGCTGCGAAAAGAGGAAGGTTGGGTGCTGGGACAGTAAACCAGCCCTGTAAAAAAAAGTGCCGCTATGTTTCGAGTGAAATGAAGACGTTCACTGCACCTGGGACTGGACAAGTGTGGCTAGCAGAAGGTTTAACAGGGTAACATGGGAACGAGACTTATCATGATATGATATAGTATATATAGTTATATACGCCTATAGTTTACCGTACGCCATGATCTCACCCACCAATGCTGACACAGCTTGGATGAAGGTCAGAATACCAGCCAGAGGACGCCGCTCCTGCCGCTCCAAAAAGAAACATCATTCAGCCGTCACAGCGTTGGAATTGGGAAAATATCTTCAATGTGTTAGTTCTCCTTTTTTTTAACTCTGCCATGGCCGGTCCTAAGCCCGTGCTGCGAAAAGAGGAAGGTTGGGTGCTGGGACAGTAAACCAGCCCTGTAAAAAATAGTGCCGCTATGTTTCGAGTGAAAGGAAGACGTTCACTGCACCTGGGACTGGACAAGTGTGGCTAGCAGAAGGTTTAACAGGGTAACATGGGAACGAGACTTATCATGATATGATATAGTATATATAGTTATATACGCCTATAGTTTACCGTACGCCATGATCTCACCCACCAATGCTGACACAGCTTGGATGAAGGTCAGAATACCAGCCAGAGGACGCCGCTCCTGCCGCTCCAAAAAGAAACATCATTCAGCCGTCACAGCGTTGGAATTGGGAAAATATCTTCAATGTGTTAGCTCTCCATTTTTTTAACTCTGCCATGGCCGGTCCTAAGCCCGTGCTGCGAAAAGAGGAAGGTTGGGTGCTGGGACAGTAAACCAGCCCTGTAAAAAAAAGTGCCGCTATGTTTCGAGTGAAAGGAAGACGTTCACTGCACCTGGGACTGGACAAGTGTGGCTAGCAGAAGGTTTAACAGGGTAACATGGGAACGAGACTTATCATGATATGATATAGTATATATAGTTATATACGCCTATAGTTTACCATACGCCATGATCTCACCCACCAATGCTGACACAGCTTGGATGAAGGTCAGAATACCAGCCAGAGGACGCCGCTCCTGCCGCTCCAAAAAGAAACATCATTCAGCCGTCACAGCGTTGGAATTGGGAAAATATCTTCAATGTGTTAGCTCTCCATTTTTTTAACTCTGCCATGGCCGGTCCTAAGCCCGTGCTGCGAAAAGAGGAAGGTTGGGTGCTGGGACAGTAAACCAGCCCTGTAAAAAAAAGTGCCGCTATGTTTCGAGTGAAAGGAAGATGTTCACTGCACCTGGGACTGGACAAGTGTGGCTAGCAGAAGGTTTAACAGGGTAACATGGGAACGAGACTTATCATGATATGATATAGTATATATAGTTATATACGCCTATAGTTTACCGTACGCCATGATCTCACCCACCAATGCTGACACAGCTTGGATGAAGGTCAGAATACCAGCCAGAGGACGCCGCTCCTGCCGCTCCAAAAAGAAACATCATTCAGCCGTCACAGCGTTGGAATTGGGAAAATATCTTCAATGTGTTAGCTCTCCATTTTTTTAACTCTGCCATGGCCGGTCCTAAGCCCGTGCTGCGAAAAGAGGAAGGTTGGGTGCTGGGACAGTAAACCAGCCCTGTAAAAAAAAGTGCAGCTATGTTTCGAGTGAAAGGAAGACGTTCACTGCACCTGGGACTGGACAAGTGTGGCTAGCAGAAGGTTTAACAGGGTAACATGGGAACGAGACTTATCATGATATGATATAGTATATATAGTTATATACGCCTATAGTTTACCATACGCCATGATCTCACCCACCAATGCTGACACAGCTTGGATGAAGGTCAGAATACCAGCCATAGGACGCCGCTCCTGCCGCTCCAAAAAGAAACATCATTCAGCCGTCACAGCGTTGGAATTGTGAAAATATCTTCAATGTGTTAGCTCTCCATTTTTTTAACTCTGCCATGGCCGGTCCTAAGCCCGTGCTGCGAAAAGAGGAAGGTTGGGTGCTGGGACAGTAAACCAGCCCTGTAAAAAAAAGTGCCGCTATGTTTCGAGTGAAAGGAAGACGTTCACTGCACCTGGGACTGGACAAGTGTGGCTAGCAGAAGGTTTAACAGGGTAACATGGGAACGAGACTTATCATGATATGATATAGTATATATAGTTATATACGCCTATAGTTTACCGTACGCCATGATCTCACTCACCAATGCTGACACAGCTTGGATGAAGGTCAGAATACCAGCCAGAGGACGCCGCTCCTGCCGCTCCAAAAAGAAACATCATTCAGCCGTCACAGCGTTGGAATTGGGAAAATATCTTCAATGTGTTAGTTCTCCTTTTTTTTAACTCTGCCATGGCCGGTCCTAAGCCCGTGCTGCGAAAAGAGGAAGGTTGGGTGCTGGGACAGTAAACCAGCCCTGTAAAAAATAGTGCCGCTATGTTTCGAGTGAAAGGAAGACGTTCACTGCACCTGGGACTGGACAAGTGTGGCTAGCAGAAGGTTTAACAGGGTAACATGGGAACGAGACTTATCATGATATGATATAGTATATATAGTTATATACGCCTATAGTTTACCGTACGCCATGATCTCACCCACCAATGCTGACACAGCTTGGATGAAGGTCAGAATACCAGCCAGAGGACGCCGCTCCTGCCGCTCCAAAAAGAAACATCATTCAGCCGTCACAGCGTTGGAATTGGGAAAATATCTTCAATGTGTTAGCTCTCCATTTTTTTAACTCTGCCATGGCCGGTCCTAAGCCCGTGCTGCGAAAAGAGGAAGGCTGGGTGCTGGGACAGTAAACCAGCCCTGTAAAACAAAGTGCCGCTATGTTTCGAGTGAAAGGAAGACGTTCACTGCACCTGGGACTGGACAAGTGTGGCTAGCAGAAGGTTTAACAGGGTAACATGGGAACGAGACTTATCATGATATGATATAGTATATATAGTTGTATACGCCTATAGTTTACCGTACGCCATGATCTCACCCACCAATGCTGACACAGCTTGGATGAAGGTCAGAATACCAGCCAGAGGACGCCGCTCCTGCCGCTCCAAAAAGAAACATCATTCAGCCGTCACAGCGTTGGAATTGGGAAAATATCTTCAATGTGTTAGCTCTCCATTTTTTTAACTCTGCCATGGCCGGTCCTAAGCCCGTGCTGCGAAAAGAGGAAGGCTGGGTGCTGGGACAGTAAACCAGCCCTGTAAAAAAAAGTGCCGCTATGTTTCGAGTGAAAGGAAGACGTTCACTGCACCTGGGACTGGACAAGTGTGGCTAGCAGAAGGTTTAACAGGGTAACATGGGAACGAGACTTATCATGATATGATATAGTATATATAGTTATATACGCCTATAGTTTACCGTACGCCATGATCTCACCCACCAATGCTGACACAGCTTGGATGAAGGTCAGAATACCAGCCAGAGGACGCCGCTCCTGCCGCTCCAAAAAGAAACATCATTCAGCCGTCACAGCGTTGGAATTGGGAAAATATCTTCAATGTGTTAGCTCTCCATTTTTTTAACTCTGCCATGGCCGGTCCTAAGCCCGTGCTGCGAAAAGAGGAAGGTTGGGTGCTGGGACAGTAAACCAGCCCTGTAAAAAAAAGTGCCGCTATGTTTCGAGTGAAAGGAGACGTTCACTGCACCTGGGACTGGACAAGTGTGGCTAGCAGAAGGTTTAACAGGGTAACATGGGAACGAGACTTATCATGATATGATATAGTATATATAGTTATATACGCCTATAGTTTACCGTACGCCATTTTTTTAACTCTGCCATGGCCGGTCCTAAGCCCGTGCTGCGAAAAGAGGAAGGTTGGGTGCTGGGACAGTAAACCAGCCCTGTAAAAAAAAGTGCCGCTATGTTTCGAGTGAAAGGAAGACGTTCACTGCACCTGGGACTGGACAAGTGTGGCTAGCAGAAGGTTTAACAGGGTAACATGGGAACGAGACTTATCATGATATGATATAGTATATATAGTTATATACGCCTATAGTTTACCATACGCCATGATCTCACCCACCAATGCTGACACAGCTTGGATGAAGGTCAGAATACCAGCCAGAGGACGCCGCTCCTGCCGCTCCAAAAAGAAACATCATTCAGCCGTCACAGCGTTGGAATTGGGAAAATATCTTCAATGTGTTAGCTCTCCATTTTTTTAACTCTGCCATGGCCGGTCCTAAGCCCGTGCTGCGAAAAGAGGAAGGTTGGGTGCTGGGACAGTAAACCAGCCCTGTAAAAAAAAGTGCCGCTATGTTTCGAGTGAAAGGAAGACGTTCACTGCACCTGGGACTGGACAAGTGTGGCTAGCAGAAGGTTTAACAGGGTAACATGGGAACGAGACTTATCATGATATGATATAGTATATATAGTTATATACGCCTATAGTTTACCATACGCCATGATCTCACCCACCAATGCTGACACAGCTTGGATGAAGGTCAGAATACCAGCCAGAGGACGCCGCTCCTGCCGCTCCAAAAAGAAACATCATTCAGCCGTCACAGCGTTGGAATTGGGAAAATATCTTCAATGTGTTAGCTCTCCATTTTTTTAACTCTGCCATGGCCGGTCCTAAGCCCGTGCTGCGAAAAGAGGAAGGTTGGGTGCTGGGACAGTAAACCAGCCCTGTAAAAAAAAGTGCCGCTATGTTTCGAGTGAAAGGAAGACGTTCACTGCACCTGGGACTGGACAAGTGTGGCTAGCAGAAGGTTTAACAGGGTAACATGGGAACGAGACTTATCATGATATGATATAGTATATATAGTTATATACGCCTATAGTTTACCGTACGCCATGATCTCACCCACCAATGCTGACACAGCTTGGATGAAGGTCAGAATACCAGCCAGAGGACGCCGCTCCTGCCGCTCCAAAAAGAAACATCATTCAGCCGTCACAGCGTTGGAATTGGGAAAATATCTTCAATGTGTTAGTTCTCCTTTTTTTTAACTCTGCCATGGCCGGTCCTAAGCCCGTGCTGCGAAAAGAGGAAGGTTGGGTGCTGGGACAGTAAACCAGCCCTGTAAAAAATAGTGCCGCTATGTTTCGAGTGAAAGGAAGACGTTCACTGCACCTGGGACTGGACAAGTGTGGCTAGCAGAAGGTTTAACAGGGTAACATGGGAACGAGACTTATCATGATATGATATAGTATATATAGTTATATACGCCTATAGTTTACCGTACGCCATGATCTCACCCACCAATGCTGACACAGCTTGGATGAAGGTCAGAATACCAGCCAGAGGACGCCGCTCCTGCCGCTCCAAAAAGAAACATCATTCAGCCGTCACAGCGTTGGAATTGGGAAAATATCTTCAATGTGTTAGCTCTCCATTTTTTTAACTCTGCCATGGCCGGTCCTAAGCCCGTGCTGCGAAAAGAGGAAGGTTGGGTGCTGGGACAGTAAACCAGCCCTGTAAAAAAAAGTGCCGCTATGTTTCGAGTGAAAGGAAGACGTTCACTGCACCTGGGACTGGACAAGTGTGGCTAGCAGAAGGTTTAACAGGGTAACATGGGAACGAGACTTATCATGATATGATATAGTATATATAGTTATATACGCCTATAGTTTACCATACGCCATGATCTCACCCACCAATGCTGACACAGCTTGGATGAAGGTCAGAATACCAGCCAGAGGACGCCGCTCCTGCCGCTCCAAAAAGAAACATCATTCAGCCGTCACAGCGTTGGAATTGGGAAAATATCTTCAATGTGTTAGCTCTCCATTTTTTTAACTCTGCCATGGCCGGTCCTAAGCCCGTGCTGCGAAAAGAGGAAGGTTGGGTGCTGGGACAGTAAACCAGCCCTGTAAAAAAAAGTGCCGCTATGTTTCGAGTGAAAGGAAGATGTTCACTGCACCTGGGACTGGACAAGTGTGGCTAGCAGAAGGTTTAACAGGGTAACATGGGAACGAGACTTATCATGATATGATATAGTATATATAGTTATATACGCCTATAGTTTACCGTACGCCATGATCTCACCCACCAATGCTGACACAGCTTGGATGAAGGTCAGAATACCAGCCAGAGGACGCCGCTCCTGCCGCTCCAAAAAGAAACATCATTCAGCCGTCACAGCGTTGGAATTGGGAAAATATCTTCAATGTGTTAGCTCTCCATTTTTTTAACTCTGCCATGGCCGGTCCTAAGCCCGTGCTGCGAAAAGAGGAAGGTTGGGTGCTGGGACAGTAAACCAGCCCTGTAAAAAAAAGTGCAGCTATGTTTCGAGTGAAAGGAAGACGTTCACTGCACCTGGGACTGGACAAGTGTGGCTAGCAGAAGGTTTAACAGGGTAACATGGGAACGAGACTTATCATGATATGATATAGTATATATAGTTATATACGCCTATAGTTTACCATACGCCATGATCTCACCCACCAATGCTGACACAGCTTGGATGAAGGTCAGAATACCAGCCAGAGGACGCCGCTCCTGCCGCTCCAAAAAGAAACATCATTCAGCCGTCACAGCGTTGGAATTGTGAAAATATCTTCAATGTGTTAGCTCTCCATTTTTTTAACTCTGCCATGGCCGGTCCTAAGCCCGTGCTGCGAAAAGAGGAAGGTTGGGTGCTGGGACAGTAAACCAGCCCTGTAAAAAAAAGTGCCGCTATGTTTCGAGTGAAAGGAAGACGTTCACTGCACCTGGGACTGGACAAGTGTGGCTAGCAGAAGGTTTAACAGGGTAACATGGGAACGAGACTTATCATGATATGATATAGTATATATAGTTATATACGCCTATAGTTTACCGTACGCCATGATCTCACCCACCAATGCTGACACAGCTTGGATGAAGGTCAGAATACCAGCCAGAGGACGCCGCTCCTGCCGCTCCAAAAAGAAACATCATTCAGCCGTCACAGCGTTGGAATTGGGAAAATATCTTCAATGTGTTAGTTCTCCTTTTTTTTAACTCTGCCATGGCCGGTCCTAAGCCCGTGCTGCGAAAAGAGGAAGGTTGGGTGCTGGGACAGTAAACCAGCCCTGTAAAAAAATAGTGCCGCTATGTTTCGAGTGAAAGGAAGACGTTCACTGCACATGGGACTGGACAAGTGTGGCTAGCAGAAGGTTTAACAGGGTAACATGGGAACGAGACTTATCATGATATGATATAGTATATATAGTTATATACGCCTATAGTTTACCGTACGCCATGATCTCACCCACCAATGCTGACACAGCTTGGATGAAGGTCAGAATACCAGCCAGAGGACGCCGCTCCTGCCGCTCCAAAAAGAAACATCATTCAGCCGTCACAGCGTTGGAATTGGGAAAATATCTTCAATGTGTTAGCTCTCCATTTTTTTAACTCTGCCATGGCCGGTCCTAAGCCCGTGCTGCGAAAAGAGGAAGGCTGGGTGCTGGGACAGTAAACCAGCCCTGTAAAACAAAGTGCCGCTATGTTTCGAGTGAAAGGAAGACGTTCACTGCACCTGGGACTGGACAAGTGTGGCTAGCAGAAGGTTTAACAGGGTAACATGGGAACGAGACTTATCATGATATGATATAGTATATATAGTTGTATACGCCTATAGTTTACCGTACGCCATGATCTCACCCACCAATGCTGACACAGCTTGGATGAAGGTCAGAATACCAGCCAGAGGACGCCGCTCCTGCCGCTCCAAAAAGAAACATCATTCAGCCGTCACAGCGTTGGAATTGGGAAAATATCTTCAATGTGTTAGCTCTCCATTTTTTTAACTCTGCCATGGCCGGTCCTAAGCCCGTGCTGCGAAAAGAGGAAGGCTGGGTGCTGGGACAGTAAACCAGCCCTGTAAAAAAAAGTGCCGCTATGTTTCGAGTGAAAGGAAGACGTTCACTGCACCTGGGACTGGACAAGTGTGGCTAGCAGAAGGTTTAACAGGGTAACATGGGAACGAGACTTATCATGATATGATATAGTATATATAGTTATATACGCCTATAGTTTACCGTACGCCATGATCTCACCCACCAATGCTGACACAGCTTGGATGAAGGTCAGAATACCAGCCAGAGGACGCCGCTCCTGCCGCTCCAAAAAGAAACATCATTCAGCCGTCACAGCGTTGGAATTGGGAAAATATCTTCAATGTGTTAGCTCTCCATTTTTTTAACTCTGCCATGGCCGGTCCTAAGCCCGTGCTGCGAAAAGAGGAAGGTTGGGTGCTGGGACAGTAAACCAGCCCTGTAAAAAAAAGTGCCGCTATGTTTCGAGTGAAAGGAGACGTTCACTGCACCTGGGACTGGACAAGTGTGGCTAGCAGAAGGTTTAACAGGGTAACATGGGAACGAGACTTATCATGATATGATATAGTATATATAGTTATATACGCCTATAGTTTACCGTACGCCATTTTTTTAACTCTGCCATGGCCGGTCCTAAGCCCGTGCTGCGAAAAGAGGAAGGTTGGGTGCTGGGACAGTAAACCAGCCCTGTAAAAAAAAGTGCCGCTATGTTTCGAGTGAAAGGAAGACGTTCACTGCACCTGGGACTGGACAAGTGTGGCTAGCAGAAGGTTTAACAGGGTAACATGGGAACGAGACTTATCATGATATGATATAGTATATATAGTTATATACGCCTATAGTTTACCGTACGCCATGATCTCACCCACCAATGCTGACACAGCTTGGATGAAGGTCAGAATACCAGCCAGAGGACGCCGCTCCTGCCACTCCAAAAAGAAACATCATTCAGCCGTCACAGCGTTGGAATTGGGAAAATATCTTCAATGTGTTAGCTCTCCATTTTTTTAACTCTGCCATGGCCGGTCCTAAGCCCGTGCTGCGAAAAGAGGAAGGTTGGGTGCTGGGACAGTAAACCAGCCCTGTAAAAAAAAGTGCCGCTATGTTTCGAGTGAAAGGAAGACGTTCACTGCACCTGGGACTGGACAAGTGTGGCTAGCAGAAGGTTTAACAGGGTAACATGTGAACGAGACTTATCATGATATGATATAGTATATACGCCTATAGTTTACCGTACGCCATTTTTTTAACTCTGCCATGGCCGGTCCTAAGCCCGTGCTGCGAAAAGAGGAAGGTTGGGTGCTGGGACAGTAAACCAGCCCTGTAAAAAAAAGTGCCGCTATGTTTCGAGTGAAAGGAAGACGTTCACTGCACCTGGGACTGGACAAGTGTGGCTAGCAGAAGGTTTAACAGGGTAACATGGGAACGAGACTTATCATGATATGATATAGTGTATATATAGTTATATACGCCTATAGTTTACCGTACGCCATGATCTCACCCACCAATGCTGACACAGCTTGGATGAAGGTCAGAATACCAGCCAGAGGACGCCGCTCCTGCCACTCCAAAAAGAAACATCATTCAGCCGTCACAGCGTTGGAATTGGGAAAATATCTTCAATGTGTTAGCTCTCCATTTTTTTAACTCTGCCATGGCCGGTCCTAAGCCCGTGCTGCGAAAAGAGGAAGGTTGGGTGCTGGGACAGTAAACCAGCCCTGTAAAAAAAAGTGCCGCTATGTTTCGAGTGAAAGGAAGACGTTCACTGCACCTGGGACTGGACAAGTGTGGCTAGCAGAAGGTTTAACAGGGTAACATGGGAACGAGACTTATCATGATATGATATAGTATATACGCCTATAGTTTACCGTACGCCATTTTTTTAACTCTGCCATGGCCGGTCCTAAGCCCGTGCTGCGAAAAGAGGAAGGTTGGGTGCTGGGACAGTAAACCAGCCCTGTAAAAAAAAGTGCCGCTATGTTTCGAGTGAAAGGAAGACGTTCACTGCACCTGGGACTGGACAAGTGTGGCTAGCAGAAGGTTTAACAGGGTAACATGGGAACGAGACTTATCATGATATGATATAGTATATATAGTTATATACACCTATAGTTTACCGTACGCCATGATCTCACCCACCAATGCTGACACAGCTTGGATGAAGGTCAGAATACCAGCCAGAGGACGCCGCTCCTGCCGCTCCAAAAAGAAACATCATTCAGCCGTCACAGCGTTGGAATTGGGAAAATATCTTCAATGTGTTAGCTCTCCATTTTTTTAACTCTGCCATGGCCGGTCCTAAGCCCGTGCTGCGAAAAGAGGAAGGTTGGGTGCTGGGACAGTAAACCAGCCCTGTAAGAAAAAGTGCCGCTATGTTTCGAGTGAAAGGAAGACGTTCACTGCACCTGGGACTGGACAAGTGTGGCTAGCAGAAGGTTTAACAGGGTAACATGGGAACGAGACTTATCATGATATGATATAGTATATATAGTTATATACGCCTATAGTTTACCGTGCGCCATGATCTCACCCACCAATGCTGACACAGCTAGGATGAAGGTCAGAATACCAGCCAGAGGACGCCGCTCCTGCCGCTCCAAAAAGAAACATCATTCAGCCGTCACAGCGTTGGAATTGGGAAAATATCTTCAATGTGTTAGCTCTCCATTTTTTTAACTCTGCCATGGCCGGTCCTAAGCCCGTGCTGCGAAAAGAGGAAGGTTGGGTGCTGGGATAGTAAACCAGCCCTGTAAAAAAAAGTGCCGCTATGTTTCGAGTGAAAGGAAGACGTTCACTGCACCTGGGACTGGACAAGTGTGGCTAGCAGAAGGTTTAACAGGGTAACATGGGAACGAGACTTATCATGATATGATATAGTATATATAGTTATATACGTCTATAGTTTACCGTACGCCATGATCTCACCCACCAATGCTGACACAGCTTGGATGAAGGTCAGAATACCAGCCAGAGGACGCCGCTCCTGCCACTCCAAAAAGAAACATCATTCAGCCGTCACAGCGTTGGAATTGGGAAAATATCTTCAATGTGTTAGCTCTCCATTTTTTTAACTCTGCCATGGCCGGTCCTAAGCCCGTGCTGCGAAAAGAGGAAGGTTGGGTGCTGGGACAGTAAACCAGCCCTGTAAAAAAAAGTGCCGCTATGTTTCGAGTGAAAGGAAGACGTTCACTGCACCTGGGACTGGACAAGTGTGGCTAGCAGAAGGTTTAACAGGGTAACATGGGAACGAGACTTATCATGATATGATATAGTATATATAGTTATATACGCCTATAGTTTACCGTACGCCATGATCTCACCCACCAATGCTGACACAGCTTGGATGAAGGTCAGAATACCAGCCAGAGGACGCCGCTCCTGCCGCTCCAAAAAGAAACATCATTCAGCCGTCACAGCGTTGGATTGGGAAAATATCTTCAATGTGTTAGCTCTCCATTTTTTTAACTCTGCCATGGCCGGTCCTAAGCCCGTGCTGCGAAAAGAGGAAGGTTGGGTGCTGGGACAGTAAACCAGCCCTGTAAAAAAAAGTGCCGCTATGTTTCGAGTGAAAGGAAGACGTTCACTGCACCTGGGACTGGACAAGTGTGGCTAGCAGAAGGTTTAACAGGGTAACATGGGAACGAGACTTATCATGATATGATATAGTATATATAGTTATATACGCCTATAGTTTACCGTACGCCATGATCTCACCCACCAATGCTGACACAGCTTGGATGAAGGTCAGAATACCAGCCAGAGGACGCCGCTCCTGCCGCTCCAAAAAGAAACATCATTCAGCCGTCACAGCGTTGGAATTGGGAAAATATCTTCAATGTTTTAGCTCTCCATTTTTTTAACTCTGCCATGGCCGGTCCTAAGCCCGTGCTGCGAAAAGAGGAAGGTTGGGTGCTGGGACAGTAAACCAGCCCTGTAAAAAAAAGTGCCGCTATGTTTCGAGTGAAAGGAAGACGTTCACTGCACCTGGGACTGGACAAGTGTGGCTAGCAGAAGGTTTAACAGGGTAACATGGGAACGAGACTTATCATGATATGATATAGTATATATAGTTATATACGCCTATAGTTTACCGTACGCCATGATCTCACCCACCAATGCTGACACAGCTTGGATGAAGGTCAGAATACCAGCCAGAGGACGCCGCTCCTGCCGCTCCAAAAAGAAACATCATTCAGCCGTCACAGCGTTGGAATTGGGAAAATATCTTCAATGTGTTAGCTCTCCATTTTTTTAACTCTGCCATGGCCGGTCCTAAGCCCGTGCTGCGAAAAGAGGAAGGTTGGGTGCTGGGACAGTAAACCAGCCCTGTAAAAAAAAGTGCCGCTATGTTTCGAGTGAAAGGAAGACGTTCACTGCACCTGGGACTGGACAAGTGTGGCTAGCAGAAGGTTTAACAGGGTAACATGGGAACGAGACTTATCATGATATGATATAGTGTATATATAGTTATATACGCCTATAGTTTACCGTACGCCATGATCTCACCCACCAATGCTGACACAGCTTGGATGAAGGTCAGAATACCAGCCAGAGGACGCCGCTCCTGCCGCTCCAAAAAGAAACATCATTCAGCCGTCACAGCGTTGGAATTGGGAAAATATCTTCAATGTGTTAGCTCTCCATTTTTTTAACTCTGCCATGGCCGGTCCTAAGCCCGTGCTGCGAAAAGAGGAAGGTTGGGTGCTGGGACAGTAAACCAGCATTGTAAAAAAAAGTGCCGCTATGTTTCGAGTGAAAGGAAGACGTTCACTGCACCTGGGACTGGACAAGTGTGGCTAGCAGAAGGTTTAACAGGGTAACATGGGAACGAGACTTATCATGATATGATATAGTATATATAGTTATATACGCCTATAGTTTACCGTACGCCATGATCTCACCCACCAATGCTGACACAGCTTGGATGAAGGTCAGAATACCAGCCAGAGGACGCCGCTCCTGCCGCTCCAAAAAGAAACATCATTCAGCCGTCACAGCGTTGGAATTGGGAAAATATCTTCAATGTGTTAGCTCTCCATTTTTTTAACTCTGCCATGGCCGGTCCTAAGCCCGTGCTGCGAAAAGAGGAAGGTTGGGTGCTGGGACAGTAAACCAGCCCTGTAAAAAAAAGTGCCGCTATGTTTCGAGTGAAAGGAAGACGTTCACTGCACCTGGGACTGGACAAGTGTGGCTAGCAGAAGGTTTAACAGGGTAACATGGGAACGAGACTTATCATGATATGATATAGTATATATAGTTATATACGCCTATAGTTTACCGTACGCCATGATCTCACCCACCAATGCTGACACAGCTTGGATGAAGGTCAGAATACCAGCCAGAGGACGCCGCTCCTGCCGCTCCAAAAAGAAACATCATTCAGCCGTCACAGCGTTGGAATTGGGAAAATATCTTCAATGTGTTAGCTCTCCATTTTTTTAACTCTGCCATGGCCGGTCCTAAGCCCGTGCTGCGAAAAGAGGAAGGTTGGGTGCTGGGACAGTAAACCAGCCCTGTAAAAAAAAGTGCCGCTATGTTTCGAGTGAAAGGAAGACGTTCACTGCACCTGGGACTGGACAAGTGTGGCTAGCAGAAGGTTTAACAGGGTAACATGGGAACGAGACTTATCATGATATGATATAGTATATATAGTTATATACGCCTATAGTTTACCGTACGCCATGATCTCACCCACCAATGCTGACACAGCTTGGATGAAGGTCAGAATACCAGCCAGAGGACGCCGCTCCTGCCGCTCCAAAAAGAAACATCATTCAGCCGTCACAGCGTTGGAATTGGGAAAATATCTTCAATGTGTTAGCTCTCCATTTTTTTAACTCTGCCATGGCCGGTCCTAAGCCCGTGCTGCGAAAAGAGGAAGGTTGGGTGCTGGGACAGTAAACCAGCCCTGTAAAAAAAGTGCCGCTATGTTTCGAGTGAAAGGAAGACGTTCACTGCACCTGGGACTGGACAAGTGTGGCTAGCAGAAGGTTTAACAGGGTAACATGGGAACGAGACTTATCATGATATGATATAGTGTATATATAGTTATATACGCCTATAGTTTACCGTACGCCATGATCTCACCCACCAATGCTGACACAGCTTGGATGAAGGTCAGAATACCAGCCAGAGGACGCCGCTCCTGCCGCTCCAAAAAGAAACATCATTCAGCCGTCACAGCGTTGGAATTGGGAAAATATCTTCAATGTGTTAGCTCTCCATTTTTTTAACTCTGCCATGGCCGGTCCTAAGCCCGTGCTGCGAAAAGAGGAAGGTTGGGTGCTGGGACAGTAAACCAGCCCTTGTAAAAAAAAGTGCCGCTATGTTTCGAGTGAAAGGAAGACGTTCACTGCACCTGGGACTGGACAAGTGTGGCTAGCAGAAGGTTTAAACAGGGTAACATGGGAACGAGACTTATCATGATATGATATAGTATATATAGTTATATACGCCTATAGTTTACCGTACGCCATGATCTCACCCACCAATGCTGACACAGCTTGGATGAAGGTCAGAATACCAGCCAGAGGACGCCGCTCCTGCCGCTCCAAAAAGAAACATCATTCAGCCGTCACAGCGTTGGAATTGGGAAAATATCTTCAATGTGTTAGCTCTCCATTTTTTTAACTCTGCCATGGCCGGTCCTAAGCCCGTGCTGCGAAAAGAGGAAGGTTGGTGCTGGGACAGTAAACCAGCCCTGTAAAAAAAAGTGCCGCTATGTTTCGAGTGAAAGGAAGACGTTCACTGCACCTGGGACTGGACAAGTGTGGCTAGCAGAAGGTTTAACAGGGTAACATGGGAACGAGACTTATCATGATATGATATAGTATATATAGTTATATACGCCTATAGTTTACCGTACGCCATGATCTCACCCACCAATGCTGACACAGCTTGGATGAAGGTCAGAATACCAGCCAGAGGACGCCGCTCCTGCCGCTCCAAAAAGAAACATCATTCAGCCGTCACAGCGTTGGAATTGGGAAAATATCTTCAATGTGTTAGCTCTCCATTTTTTTAACTCTGCCATGGCCGGTCCTAAGCCCGTGCTGCGAAAAGAGGAAGGTTGGGTGCTGGGACAGTAAACCAGCCCTGTAAAAAAAAGTGCCGCTATGTTTCGAGTGAAAGGAAGACGTTCACTGCACCTGGGACTGGACAAGTGTGGCTAGCAGAAGGTTTAACAGGGTAACATGGGAACGAGACTTATCATGATATGATATAGTGTATATATAGTTATATACGCCTATAGTTTACCGTACGCCATGATCTCACCCACCAATGCTGACACAGCTTGGATGAAGGTCAGAATACCAGCCAGAGGACGCCGCTCCTGCCGCTCCAAAAAGAAACATCATTCAGCCGTCACAGCGTTGGAATTGGGAAAATATCTTCAATGTGTTAGCTCTCCATTTTTTTAACTCTGCCATGGCCGGTCCTAAGCCCGTGCTGCGAAAAGAGGAAGGTTGGGTGCTGGGACAGTAAACCAGCATTGTAAAAAAAAGTGCCGCTATGTTTCGAGTGAAAGGAAGACGTTCACTGCACCTGGGACTGGACAAGTGTGGCTAGCAGAAGGTTTAACAGGGTAACATGGGAACGAGACTTATCATGATATGATATAGTATATATAGTTATATACGCCTATAGTTTACCGTACGCCATGATCTCACCCACCAATGCTGACACAGCTTGGATGAAGGTCAGAATACCAGCCAGAGGACGCCGCTCCTGCCGCTCCAAAAAGAAACATCATTCAGCCGTCACAGCGTTGGAATTGGGAAAATATCTTCAATGTGTTAGCTCTCCATTTTTTTAACTCTGCCATGGCCGGTCCTAAGCCCGTGCTGCGAAAAGAGGAAGGTTGGGTGCTGGGACAGTAAACCAGCCCTGTAAAAAAAAGTGCCGCTATGTTTCGAGTGAAAGGAAGACGTTCACTGCACCTGGGACTGGACAAGTGTGGCTAGCAGAAGGTTTAACAGGGTAACATGGGAACGAGACTTATCATGATATGATATAGTATATATAGTTATATACGCCTATAGTTTACCGTACGCCATGATCTCACCCACCAATGCTGACACAGCTTGGATGAAGGTCAGAATACCAGCCAGAGGACGCCGCTCCTGCCGCTCCAAAAAGAAACATCATTCAGCCGTCACAGCGTTGGAATTGGGAAAATATCTTCAATGTGTTAGCTCTCCATTTTTTTAACTCTGCCATGGCCGGTCCTAAGCCCGTGCTGCGAAAAGAGGAAGGTTGGGTGCTGGGACAGTAAACCAGCCCTGTAAAAAAAAGTGCCGCTATGTTTCGAGTGAAAGGAAGACGTTCACTGCACCTGGGACTGGACAAGTGTGGCTAGCAGAAGGTTTAACAGGGTAACATGGGAACGAGACTTATCATGATATGATATAGTATATATAGTTATATACGCCTATAGTTTACCGTACGCCATGATCTCACCCACCAATGCTGACACAGCTTGGATGAAGGTCAGAATACCAGCCAGAGGACGCCGCTCCTGCCGCTCCAAAAAGAAACATCATTCAGCCGTCACAGCGTTGGAATTGGGAAAATATCTTCAATGTGTTAGCTCTCCATTTTTTTAACTCTGCCATGGCCGGTCCTAAGCCCGTGCTGCGAAAAGAGGAAGGTTGGGTGCTGGGACAGTAAACCAGCCCTGTAAAAAAAAGTGCCGCTATGTTTCGAGTGAAAGGAAGACGTTCACTGCACCTGGGACTGGACAAGTGTGGCTAGCAGAAGGTTTAACAGGGTAACATGGGAACGAGACTTATCATGATATGATATAGTATATATAGTTATATACGCCTATAGTTTACCGTACGCCATGATCTCACCCACCAATGCTGACACAGCTTGGATGAAGGTCAGAATACCAGCCAGAGGACGCCGCTCCTGCCGCTCCAAAAAGAAACATCATTCAGCCGTCACAGCGTTGGAATTGGGAAAATATCTTCAATGTGTTAGCTCTCCATTTTTTTAACTCTGCCATGGCCGGTCCTAAGCCCGTGCTGCGAAAAGAGGAAGGTTGGGTGCTGGGACAGTAAACCAGCCCTGTAAAAAAAAGTGCCGCTATGTTTCGAGTGAAAGGAAGACGTTCACTGCACCTGGGACTGGACAAGTGTGGCTAGTAGAAGGTTTAACAGGGTAACATGGGAACGAGACTTATCATGATATGATATAGTATATATAGTTATATACGCCTATAGTTTACCGTACGCCATGATCTCACCCACCAATGCTGACACAGCTTGGATGAAGGTCAGAATACCAGCCAGAGGATGCCGCTCCTGCCGCTCCAAAAAGAAACATCATTCAGCCGTCACAGCGTTGGAATTGGGAAAATATCTTCAATGTGTTAGCTCTCCATTTTTTTAACTCTGCCATGGCCGGTCCTAAGCCCGTGCTGCAAAAAGAGGAAGGTTGGGTGCTGGGACAGTAAACCAGCCCTGTAAAAAAAAGTGCCGCTATGTTTCGAGTGAAAGGAAGACGTTCACTGCACCTGGGACTGGACAAGTGTGGCTAGCAGAAGGTTTAACAGGGTAACATGGGAACGAGACTTATCATGATATGATATAGTATATATAGTTATATACGCCTATAGTTTACCGTACGCCATGATCTCACCCACCAATGCTGACACAGCTTGGATGAAGGTCAGAATACCAGCCAGAGGACGCCGCTCCTGCCGCTCCAAAAAGAAACATCATTCAGCCGTCACAGCGTTGGAATTGGGAAAATATCTTCAATGTGTTAGCTCTCCATTTTTTTAACTCTGCCATGGCCGGTCCTAAGCCCGTGCTGCGAAAAGAGGAAGGTTGGGTGCTGGGACAGTAAACCAGCCCTGTAAAAAAAAGTGCCACTATGTTTCGAGTGAAAGGAAGACGTTCACTGCACCTGGGACTGGACAAGTGTGGCTAGCAGAAGGTTTAACAGGGTAACATGGGAACGAGACTTATCATGATATGATATAGTATATATAGTTATATACGCCTATAGTTTACCGTACGCCATGATCTCACCCACCAATGCTGACACAGCTTGGATGAAGGTCAGAATACCAGCCAGAGGACGCCGCTCCTGCCGCTCCAAAAAGAAACATCATTCAGCCGTCACAGCGTTGGAATTGGGAAAATATCTTCAATGTGTTAGCTCTCCATTTTTTTAACTCTGCCATGGCCGGTCCTAAGCCCGTGCTGCGAAAAGAGGAAGGTTGGGTGCTGGGACAGTAAACCAGCCCTGTAAAAAAAAGTGCCGCTATGTTTCGAGTGAAAGGAAGACGTTCACTGCACCTGGGACTGGACAAGTGTGGCTAGCAGAAGGTTTAACAGGGTAACATGGGAACGAGACTTATCATGATATGATATAGTATATATAGTTATATACGCCTATAGTTTACCGTACGCCATGATCTCACCCACCAATGCTGACACAGCTTGGATGAAGGTCAGAATACCAGCCAGAGGACGCCGCTCCTGCTGCTCTAAAAAGAAACATCATTCAGCCGTCACAGCGTTGGAATTGGGAAAATATCTTCAATGTGTTAGCTCTCCATTTTTTTAACTCTGCCATGGCCGGTCCTAAGCCCGTGCTGCGAAAAGAGGAAGGTTGGGTGCTGGGACAGTAAACCAGCCCTGTAAAAAAAAGTGCCGCTATGTTTCGAGTGAAAGGAAGACGTTCACTGCACCTGGGACTGGACAAGTGTGGCTAGCAGAAGGTTTAACAGGGTAACATGGGAACGAGACTTATCATGATATGATATAGTATATATAGTTATATACGCCTATAGTTTACCGTACGCCATGATCTCACCCACCAATGCTGACACAGCTTGGATGAAGGTCAGAATACCAGCCAGAGGACGCCGCTCCTGCTGCTCCAAAAAGAAACATCATTCAGCCGTCACAGCGTTGGAGTTGGGAAAATATCTTCAATGTGTTAGCTCTCCATTTTTTTAACTCTGCCATGGCCGGTCCTAAGCCCGTGCTGCGAAAAGAGGAAGGTTGGGTGCTTTTAAACTCTGCCATGGCCGGTCCTAAGCCCGTGCTGCGAAAAGAGGAAGGTTGGGTGCTGGGACAGTAAACCAGCCCTGTAAAAAAAAGTGCCGCTATGTTTCGAGTGAAAGGAAGACGTTCACTGCACCTGGGACTGGACAAGTGTGGCTAGCAGAAGGTTTAACAGGGTAACATGGGAACGAGACTTATCATGATATGATATAGTATATATAGTTATATACGCCTATAGTTTACCGTACGCCATGATCTCACCCACCAATGCTGACACAGCTTGGATGAAGGTCAGAATACCAGCCAGAGGACGCCGCTCCTGCCGCTCCAAAAAGAAACATCATTCAGCCGTCACAGCGTTGGAATTGGGAAAATATCTTCAATGTGTTAGCTCTCCATTTTTTTAACTATGCCATGGCCGGTCCTAAGCCCGTGCTGCGAAAAGAGGAAGGTTGGGTGCTGGGACAGTAAACCAGCCCTGTAAAAAAAAGTGCCGCTATGTTTCGAGTGAAAGGAAGACGTTCACTGCACCTGGGACTGGACAAGTGTGGCTAGCAGAAGGTTTAACAGGGTAACATGGGAACGAGACTTATCATGATATGATATAGTATATATAGTTATATACGCCTATAGTTTACCGTACGCCATGATCTCACCCACCAATGCTGACACAGCTAGGATGAAGGTCAGAATACCAGCCAGAGGACGCCGCTCCTGCCGCTCCAAAAAGAAACATCATTCAGCCGTCACAGCGTTGGAATTGGGAAAATATCTTCAATGTGTTAGCTCTCCATTTTTTTAACTCTGCCATGGCCGGTCCTAAGCCCGTGCTGCGAAAAGAGGAAGGTTGGGTGCTGGGACAGTAAACCAGCCCTGTAAAAAAAAGTGCCGCTATGTTTCGAGTGAAAGGAAGACGTTCACTGCACCTGGGACTGGACAAGTGTGGCTAGCAGAAGGTTTAACAGGGTAACATGGGAACGAGACTTATCATGATATGATATAGTATATATAGTTATTTACGTCTATAGTTTACCGTACGCCATGATCTCACCCACCAATGCTGACACAGCTTGGATGAAGGTCAGAATACCAGCCAGAGGACGCCGCTCCTGCCGCTCCAAAAAGAAACATCATTCAGCCGTCACAGCGTTGGAATTGGGAAAATATCTTCAATGTGTTAGCTCTCCATTTTTTTAACTCTGCCATGGCCGGTCCTAAGCCCGTGCTGCGAAAAGAGGAAGGTTGGGTGCTGGGACAGTAAACCAGCCCTGTAAAAAAAAGTGCCGCTATGTTTCGAGTGAAAGGAAGACGTTCACTGCACCTGGGACTGGACAAGTGTGGCTAGCAGAAGGTTTAACAGGGTAACATGGGAACGAGACTTATCATGATATGATATAGTATATATAGTTATATACGCCTATAGTTTACCGTACGCCATGATCTCACCCACCAATGCTGACACAGCTTGGATGAAGGTCAGAATACCAGCCAGAGGACGCCGCTCCTGCCGCTCCAAAAAGAAACATCATTCAGCCGTCACAGCGTTGGAATTGGGAAAATATCTTCAATGTGTTAGCTCTCCATTTTTTTAACTCTGCCATGGCCGGTCCTAAGCCCGTGCTGCGAAAAGAGGAAGGCTGGGTGCTGGGACAGTAAACCAGCCCTGTAAAAAAAAGTGCCGCTATGTTTCGAGTGAAAGGAAGACGTTCACTGCACCTGGGACTGGACAAGTGTGGCTAGCAGAAGGTTTAACAGGGTAACATGGGAACGAGACTTATCATGATATGATATAGTATATATAGTTATATACGCCTATAGTTTACCGTACGCCATGATCTCACCCACCAATGCTGACACAGCTTGGATGAAGGTCAGAATACCAGCCAGAGGACGCCGCTCCTGCCGCTCCAAAAAGAAACATCATTCAGCCGTCACAGCGTTGGAATTGGGAAAATATCTTCAATGTGTTAGCTCTCCATTTTTTTAACTCTGCCATGGCCGGTCCTAAGCCCGTGCTGCGAAAAGAGGAAGGTTGGGTGCTGGGACAGTAAACCAGCCCTGTAAAAAAAAGTGCCGCTATGTTTCGAGTGAAAGGAAGACGTTCACTGCACCTGGGACTGGACAAGTGTGGCTAGCAGAAGGTTTAACAGGGTAACATGGGAACGAGACTTATCATGATATGATATAGTATATATAGTTATATACGCCTATAGTTTACCGTACGCCATTTTTTTAACTCTGCCATGGCCGGTCCTAAGCCCGTGCTGCGAAAAGAGGAAGGTTGGGTGCTGGGACAGTAAACCAGCCCTGTAAAAAAAAGTGCCGCTATGTTTCGAGTGAAAGGAAGACGTTCACTGCACCTGGGACTGGACAAGTGTGGCTAGCAGAAGGTTTAACAGGGTAACATGGGAACGAGACTTATCATGATATGATATAGTATATATAGTTATATACGCCTATAGTTTACCGTACGCCATGATCTCACCCACCAATGCTGACACAGCTTGGATGAAGGTCAGAATACCAGCCAGAGGACGCCGCTCCTGCCGCTCCAAAAAGAAACATCATTCAGCCGTCACAGCGTTGGAATTGGGAAAATATCTTCAATGTGTTAGCTCTCCATTTTTTTAACTATGCCATGGCCGGTCCTAAGCCCGTGCTGCGAAAAGAGGAAGGTTGGGTGCTGGGACAGTAAACCAGCCCTGTAAAAAAAAGTGCCGCTATGTTTCGAGTGAAAGGAAGACGTTCACTGCACCTGGGACTGGACAAGTGTGGCTAGCAGAAGGTTTAACAGGGTAACATGGGAACGAGACTTATCATGATAAGATATAGTATATATAGTTATATACGCCTATAGTTTACCGTACGCCATGATCTCACCCACCAATGCTGACACAGCTTGGATGAAGGTCAGAATACCAGCCAGAGGACGCCGCTCCTGCCGCTCCAAAAAGAAACATCATTCAGCCGTCACAGCGTTGGAATTGGGAAAATATCTTCAATGTGTTAGCTCTCCATTTTTTTAACTCTGCCATGGCCGGTCCTAAGCCCGTGCTGCGAAAAGAGGAAGGTTGGGTGCTGGGACAGTAAACCAGCCCTGTAAAAAAAAGTGCCGCTATGTTTCGAGTGAAAGGAAGACGTTCACTGCACCTGGGACTGGACAAGTGTGGCTAGCAGAAGGTTTAACAGGGTAACATGGGAACGAGACTTATCATGATATGATATAGTATATATAGTTATATACGCCTATAGTTTACCGTACGCCATGATCTCACCCACCAATGCTGACACAGCTAGGATGAAGGTCAGAATACCAGCCAGAGGACGCCGCTCCTGCCGCTCCAAAAAGAAACATCATTCAGCCGTCACAGCGTTGGAATTGGGAAAATATCTTCAATGTGTTAGCTCTCCATTTTTTTAACTCTGCCATGGCCGGTCCTAAGCCCGTGCTGCGAAAAGAGGAAGGCTGGGTGCTGGGACAGTAAACCAGCCCTGTAAAAAAAAGTGCCGCTATGTTTCGAGTGAAAGGAAGACGTTCACTGCACCTGGGACTGGACAAGTGTGGCTAGCAGAAGGTTTAACAGGGTAACATGGGAACGAGACTTATCATGATATGATATAGTATATATAGTTATATACGCCTATAGTTTACCGTACGCCATGATCTCACCCACCAATGCTGACACAGCTTGGATGAAGGTCAGAATACCAGCCAGAGGACGCCGCTCCTGCCGCTCCAAAAAGAAACATCATTCAGCCGTCACAGCGTTGGAATTGGGAAAATATCTTCAATGTGTCAGCTCTCCATTTTTTTAACTCTGCCATGGCCGGTCCTAAGCCCGTGCTGCGAAAAGAGGAAGGTTGGGTGCTGGGACAGTAAACCAGCCCTGTAAAAAAAAGTGCCGCTATGTTTAGAGTGAAAGGAAGACGTTCACTGCACCTGGGACTGGACAAGTGTGGCTAGCAGAAGGTTTAACAGGGTAACATGGGAACGAGACTTATCATGATATGATATAGTATATATAGTTATATACGCCTATAGTTTACCGTACGCCATGATCTCACCCACCAATGCTGACACAGCTTGGATGAAGGTCAGAATACCAGCCAGAGGACGCCGCTCCTGCCGCTCCAAAAAGAAACATCATTCAGCCGTCACAGCGTTGGAATTGGGAAAATATCTTCAATGTGTTAGCTCTCCATTTTTTTAACTCTGCCATGGCCGGTCCTAAGCCCGTGCTGCGAAAAGAGGAAGGTTGGGTGCTGTGACAGTAAACCAGCCCTGTAAAAAAAAGTGCAGCTATGTTTCGAGTGAAAGGAAGACGTTCACTGCACCTGGGACTGGACAAGTGTGGCTAGCAGAAGGTTTAACAGGGTAACATGGGAACGAGACTTATCATGATATGATATAGTATATATAGTTATATACGCCTATAGTTTACCGTACGCCATGATCTCACCCACCAATGCTGACACAGCTTGGATGAAGGTCAGAATACCAGCCAGAGGACGCCGCTCCTGCCGCTCCAAAAAGAAACATCATTCAGCCGTCACAGCGTTGGAATTGGGAAAATATCTTCAATGTGTTAGCTCTCCATTTTTTTAACTCTGCCATGGCCGGTCCTAAGCCCGTGCTGCGAAAAGAGGAAGGTTGGGTGCGGGGACAGTAAACCAGCCCTGTAAAAAAAAGTGCCGCTATGTTTCGAGTGAAAGGAAGACGTTCACTGCACCTGGGACTGGACAAGTGTGGCTAGCAGAAGGTTTAACAGGGTAACATGGGAACGAGACTTATCATGATATGATATAGTATATATAGTTATATACGCCTATAGTTTACCGTACGCCATGATCTCACCCACCAATGCTGACACAGCTTGGATGAAGGTCAGAATACCAGCCAGAGGACGCCGCTCCTGCCGCTCCAAAAAGAAACATCATTCAGCCGTCACAGCGTTGGAATTGGGAAAATATCTTCAATGTGTTAGCTCTCCATTTTTTTAACTCTGCCATGGCCGGTCCTAAGCCCGTGCTGCGAAAAGAGGAAGGTTGGGTGCTGGGACAGTAAACCAGCCCTGTAAAAAAAAGTGCCGCTATGTTTCGAGTGAAAGGAAGACGTTCACTGCACCTGGGACTGGACAAGTGTGGCTAGTAGAAGGTTTAACAGGGTAACATGGGAACGAGACTTATCATGATATGATATAGTATATATAGTTATATACGCCTATAGTTTACCGTACGCCATGATCTCACCCACCAATGCTGACACAGCTTGGATGAAGGTCAGAATACCAGCCAGAGGACGCCGCTCCTGCCGCTCCAAAAAGAAACATCATTCAGCCGTCACAGCGTTGGAATTGGGAAAATATCTTCAATGTGTTAGCTCTCCATTTTTTTAACTCTGCCATGGCCGGTCCTAAGCCCGTGCTGCAAAAAGAGGAAGGTTGGGTGCTGGGACAGTAAACCAGCCCTGTAAAAAAAAGTGCCGCTATGTTTCGAGTGAAAGGAAGACGTTCACTGCACCTGGGACTGGACAAGTGTGGCTAGCAGAAGGTTTAACAGGGTAACATGGGAACGAGACTTATCATGATATGATATAGTATATATAGTTATATACGCCTATAGTTTACCGTACGCCATGATCTCACCCACCAATGCTGACACAGCTTGGATGAAGGTCAGAATACCAGCCAGAGGACGCCGCTCCTGCCGCTCCAAAAAGAAACATCATTCAGCCGTCACAGCGTTGGAATTGGGAAAATATCTTCAATGTGTTAGCTCTCCATTTTTTTAACTCTGCCATGGCCGGTCCTAAGCCCGTGCTGCGAAAAGAGGAAGGTTGGGTGCTGGGACAGTAAACCAGCCCTGTAAAAAAAAGTGCCGCTATGTTTCGAGTGAAAGGAAGACGTTCACTGCACCTGGGACTGGACAAGTGTGGCTAGCAGAAGGTTTAACAGGGTAACATGGGAACGAGACTTATCATGATATGATATAGTATATATAGTTATATACGCCTATAGTTTACCGTACGCCATTTTTTTAACTCTGCCATGGCCGGTCCTAAGCCCGTGCTGCGAAAAGAGGAAGGTTGGGTGCTGGGACAGTAAACCAGCCCTGTAAAAAAAAGTGCCGCTATGTTTCGAGTGAAAGGAAGACGTTCACTGCACCTGGGACTGGACAAGTGTGGCTAGCAGAAGGTTTAACAGGGTAACATGGGAACGAGACTTATCATGATATGATATAGTATATATAGTTATATACGCCTATAGTTTACCGTACGCCATGATCTCACCCACCAATGCTGACACAGCTTGGATGAAGGTCAGAATACCAGCCAGAGGACGCCGCTCCTGCCGCTCCAAAAAGAAACATCATTCAGCCGTCACAGCGTTGGAATTGGGAAAATATCTTCAATGTGTTAGCTCTCCATTTTTTTAACTATGCCATGGCCGGTCCTAAGCCCGTGCTGCGAAAAGAGGAAGGTTGGGTGCTGGGACAGTAAACCAGCCCTGTAAAAAAAAGTGCCGCTATGTTTCGAGTGAAAGGAAGACGTTCACTGCACC
>NW_028320450.1:0-48974 GCF_062004578.1 Staurois parvus
CCATAAAGAGGACCTGTCACTAATTATGTCTCATTGACCCCCCCCATAGCTCTCAATAAAGAGGACCTGTCACTAATTATGTCTCATTGTCCCCCCCATATCTCTCCATAAAGAGGACCTGTCACTAATTATGTCTCATTGACCCCCCCCCCCCCATATCTCTCCATAAAGAGGACCTGTCACTGATTATGTCTTATTGACCCCCCCATATCTCTCCATAAAGAGGACCTGTCACTGATTATGTCTTACTGACCCCCCCCCCCCCATATCTCTCCATAAAGAGGACCTGTCACTGATTGTGTATTATTGACCCCCCCCCCCAGATCTCTCCATAAAGAGGACCTGTCACTGATTGTGTCTTGACTCCCCCCCCCATATCTCTCCATAAACAGGACCTGTCACTGATTATGTCTTACTGACCCCCCCCCCCCATATCTCTCCATAAAGAGGACCTGTCACTGATTGTGTCTTATTGACCCCCCCATATCTCTCCATAAAGAGGACCTGTCACTGATTATGTCTTACTGACCCCCCCCCATATCTCTCCATAAAGAGGACCTGTCACTGAATGTGTCTTATTGACCCCCCCCCATATCTCTCCATAAACAGGACCTGTCACTAATTATGTCTCATTGACCCCCCCCCATATTTCTCCATAAAGAGGACCTGTCACTAATTATGTCTCATTGTCCCCCCCCCCCATATCTCTACATAAAGAGGACCTGTCACTGATTGTGTCTTATTGACCCCCCCATATCTCTCCATAAAGAGGACCTGTCACTAATTATGTCTTATTGACCCCCCCCCATATCTCTCCATAAAGAGGACCTGTCACTAATTATGTCTCATTGACCCCCCCCCCCCCCATATCTCTCCATAAAGAGGACCTGTCACTAATTATGTCTCATTGACCCCGCCCCCCATATCTCTCCATAAAGAGGACCTGTCACTAATTATGTCTTATTGCCCCCCCCATATCTCTCCATAAAGAGGACCTGTCACTAATTGTGTCTGATTGACCCCCCCCCATATCTCTCCATAAAGAGGACCTGTCACTAATTGTGTCTGATTGACCCCCCCCCATATCTCTCCATAAAGAGGACCTGTCACTAATTGTGTCTGATTGACCCCCCCCCATATCTCTCCATAAAGAGGACCTGTCACTAATTATGTCTCATTGTCCCCCCCCATATCTCTCCATAAAGAGGACCTGTCACTAATTATGTCTCATTGTCCCCCCCCCCATATCTCTCCATAAAGAGGACCTGTCACTAATTGTGTCTCATTGTCCCCCCCCCATATCTCTGCATAAAGAGGACCTGTCACTAATTATGTCTCATTGACCCCCCCCCCCCCCCCCCCATATCTCTCCATAAAGAGGACCTGTCACTAATTATGTCTCATTGACCCCCCCCCCCCCCATATCTCTCCATAAAGAGGACCTGTCACTAATTATGTCTCATTGACCCCGCCCCCCATATCTCTCCATAAAGAGGACCTGTCACTAATTATGTCTTATTGCCCCCCCCATATCTCTCCATAAAGAGGACCTGTCACTAATTGTGTCTGATTGACCTCCCCCATATCTCTCCATAAAGAGGACCTGTCACTAATTGTGTCTGATTGACCCCCCCCCATATCTCTCCATAAAGAGGACCTGTCACTAATTGTGTCTGATTGACCCCCCCCCCATATCTCTCCATAAAGAGGACCTGTCACTAATTATGTCTCATTGTCCCCCCCCATATCTCTCCATAAAGAGGACCTGTCACTAATTATGTCTCATTGTCCCCCCCCCATATCTCTCCATAAAGAGGACCTGTCACTAATTGTGTCTCATTGTCCCCCCCCCATATCTCTCCATAAAGAGGACCTGTCACTAATTATGTCTCATTGACCCCCCCATATCTCTCCATAAAGAGGACCTGTCACTAATTATGTCTCATTGACCCCCCCCATATCTCTCCATAAAGAGGACCCGTCACTAATTATGTCTCATTGTCCCCCCATATCTCTCCATAAAGAGGACCTGTCACTAATTATGTCCCATTGTCCCCCCCCATATCTCTCCATAAAGAGGAACTCTCACAAATTGTGTCTCATTGACCCCCCCATATCTCTCCATAAAGAGGACCCGTCACTAATTGTGTCTTATTGACCCCCCCCCCCATATCTCTCCATAAAGAGGACCTGTCACTAATTATGTCTCAATGTCCCCCCCCCCCATATCTCTCCATAAAGAGGACCTGTCACTAATTATGTCTCATTGACCCCCCCCCATATCTCTGCATAAAGAGGACCTGTCACTAATTATGTCTCATTGTCCCCCCCCCCCATATCTCTCCATAAAGAGGACATGTCACTAATTATGTCTCATTGTCCCCCCCCCCCCCCCCCATATCTCTCCATAAAGAGGACCTGTCACTAATTATGTCTCATTGACCCCCCCATATCTCTCCATAAAGAGGACCTGTCACTAATTATGTCTCATTGTCGCCCCCCCCCCATATCTCTCCATAAAGAGGACCTGTCACTAATTATGTCTCATTGACCCCCTCATATCTCTCCATAAAGAGGACCTGTCACTAATTATGTCTCATTGACCCCCCATATCTCTCCATAAAGAGGACCTGTCACTAATTATGTCTCATTGACCCCCTCATATCTCTCCATAAAGAGGACCTGTCACTAATTATGTCTCATTGTCCCCCCCCAATATCTCTCCATAAAGAGGACCTGTCACTAATTATGTCTCATTGACCCCCCCATATCTCTCCATAAAGAGGACCTGTCACTAATTATGTCTCATTGACCCCCCCCATATCTCTCCATAAAGAGGACCTGTCACTAATTATGTCTCATTGACCCCCCCCCCCCATATCTCTCCATAAAGAGGACCTGTCACTAATTATGTCTCATTGACCCCCCCATATCTCTCCATAAAGAGGACCTGTCACTAATTATGTCTCATTGACCCCCCCATATCTCTCCATAAAGAGGACCTGTCACTAATTATGTCTCATTGACCCCCCCATATCTCTCCATAAACAGGACCTGTCACTAATTGTGTCTCATTGTCCCCCCCCCCATATCTCTCCATAAAGAGGACCTGTCACTAATTATGTCTCATTGACCCCCCATATCTCTCCATAAAGAGGACCTGTCACTAATTATGTCTCATTGTCCCCCCCCCCCCATATCTCTCCATAAAGAGGACCTGTCACTAATTATGTCTCATTGACCCCCCCATATCTCTCCATAAAGAGGACCTGTCACTAATTATGTCTCATTGACCCCCCATATCTCTCCATAAAGAGGACCCGTCACTAATTATGTCTCATTGTCCCCCCCCCCCCATATCTCTCCATAAAGAGGAACTCTCACAAATTGTGTCTCATTGACCCCCCCCCATATCTCTCCATAAAGAGGACCTGTTACTAATTATGTCTCATTGTCCCCATATCTCTCCATAAAGAGGACCTGTCACTAATTATGTCTCATTGTCCCCCCCCCCCCCATATCTCTCCATAAAGAGGACCTGTCACTAATTATGTCTCATTGACCCCCCCCCCCATATCTCTCCATAAAGAGGACCTGTCACTAATTATGTCTCATTGTCCCCCCCCCATATCTCTCCATAAAGAGGACCTGTCACTAATTATGTCTCATTGTCTCCCCCCATATCTCTCCATAAAGAGGACCTGTCACTGATTATGTCTCATTGTCTCCCCCCATATCTCTCCATAAAGAGGACCTGTCATTAATTATGACTCATTGCCCCCCCCCCCCATATCTCTCCATAAAGAGGACCTGTCACTAATTATGTCTCATTGACCCCCCATATCTCTCCATAAAGAGGACCTGTCACTGATTATGTCTCATTGCCCCCCCCCCCATATCTCTCCATAAAGAGGACCTGTCACTAATTATGTCTCATTGTCCCCCCCATATCTCTCCATAAAGAGGACCTGTCACTAATTATGTCTCATTGTCCCCCCCATATCTCTCCATAAAGAGGACCTGTCACTAATTGTGTCTCATTGACCCCATATCTCTCCATAAAGAGAACCTGTCACTAATTATGTCTCATTGACCCCCCCCCATATCTCTCCATAAAGAGGACCTGTCACTAATTATGTCTCATTGTCCCCCCATATCTCTCCATAAAGAGGACCTGTCACTAATTATGTCTTATTGACCCCCCCATATCTCTCCATAAAGAGGACCTGTCACTAATTATGTCTCATTGACCCCCCCATATCTCTCCATAAAGAGGACCTGTCACTAATTGTGTCTCATTGTCCCCCCCCCCATATCTCTTCATAAAGAGGACCTGTCACTAATTGTGTCTCATTGTTCCCCCCCCCCCATATCTCTCCATAAAGAGGACCTGTCACTAATTATGTCTCATTGTCCCCCCCCCCCCCCATATCTCTCCATAAAGAGGACCTGTCACTAATTATGTCTCATTGTCCCCCCCATATCTCTCCATAAAGAGGACCTGTCACTAATTATGTCTCATTGACCCCTCCCCCATATCTCTCCATAAAGAGGACCTGTCACTAATTATGTCTCATTGTCCCCCCATATCTCTCCATAAAGAAGACCTGTCACTAATTATGTCTCATTGTCCCCCCCATATCTCTCCATAAAGAGGACCTGTCACTAATTATGTCTCATTGACCCCCCCCCCATATCTCTCCATAAAGAGGACCTGTCACTGATTATGTCTTATTGACCCCCCCATATCTCTCCATAAAGAGGACCTGTCACTGATTATGTCTTACTGACCCCCCCCCCCCCCCCCATATCTCTCCATAAAGAGGACCTGTCACTGATTGTGTATTATTGACCCCCCCCCCCAGATCTCTCCATAAAGAGGACCTGTCACTGATTGTGTCTTGACTCCCCCCCCCATATCTCTCCATAAACAGGACCTGTCACTGATTATGTCTTACTGACCCCCCCCCCCCATATCTCTCCATAAAGAGGACCTGTCACTGATTGTGTCTTATTGACCCCCCCCATATCTCTCCATAAAGAGGACCTGTCACTGATTATGTCTTACTGACCCCCCCCCCATATCTCTCCATAAAGAGGACCTGTCACTGAATGTGTCTTATTGGCCCCCCCCCCCATATCTCTCCATAAACAGGACCTGTCACTAATTATGTCTCATTGACCCCCCCCCATATTTTCTCCATAAAGAGGACCTGTCACTAATTATGTCTCATTGTCCCCCCCCCATATCTCTACATAAAGAGGACCTGTCACTGATTGTGTCTTATTGACCCCCCCATATCTCTCCATAAAGAGGACCTGTCACTAATTATGTCTTATTGACCCCCCCCATATCTCTCCATAAAGAGGACCTGTCACTAATTATGTCTCATTGACCCCCCCCCCCCCATATCTCTCCATAAAGAGGACCTGTCACTAATTATGTCTCATTGACCCCGCCCCCCATATCTCTCCATAAAGAGGACCTGTCACTAATTATGTCTCATTGTCCCCCCCCATATCTCTCCATAAAGAGGACCTGTCACTAATTGTGTCTGATTGACCCCCCCCCATATCTCTCCATAAAGAGGACCTGTCACTAATTGTGTCTGATTGACCCCCCCCCCATATCTCTCCATAAAGAGGACCTGTCACTAATTATGTCTCATTGTCCCCCCCCATATCTCTCCATAAAGAGGACCTGTCACTAATTATGTCTCATTGTCCCCCCCCCATATCTCTCCATAAAGAGGACCTGTCACTAATTGTGTCTCATTGTCCCCCCCCCATATCTCTCCATAAAGAGGACCTGTCACTGATTATGTCTCATTGCCCCCCCCCATATCTCTCCATAAAGAGGACCTGTCACTAATTATGTCTCATTGTCCCCCCCATATCTCTCCATAAAGAGGACCTGTCACTAATTATGTCTCATTGTCCCCCCCATATCTCTCCATAAAGAGGACCTGTCACTAATTATGTCTCATTGACCCCCCCCATATCTCTCCATAAAGAGGACCCGTCACTAATTATGTCTCATTGTCCCCCCATATCTCTCCATAAAGAGGACCTGTCACTAATTATGTCCCATTGTCCCCCCCATATCTCTCCATAAAGAGGAACTCTCACAAATTGTGTCTCATTGACCCCCCCATATCTCTCCATAAAGAGGACCCGTCACTAATTGTGTCTTATTGACCCCCCCCCCCATATCTCTCCATAAAGAGGACCTGTCACTAATTATGTCTCAATGTCCCCCCCCCCCCCATATCTCTCCATAAAGAGGACCTGTCACTAATTATGTCTCATTGACCCCCCCCCATATCTCTGCATAAAGAGGACCTGTCACTAATTATGTCTCATTGTCCCCCCCCCCATATCTCTCCATAAAGAGGACATGTCACTAATTATGTCTCATTGTCCCCCCCCATATCTCTCCATAAAGAGGACCTGTCACTAATTATGTCTCATTGACCCCCCCATATCTCTCCATAAAGAGGACCCGTCACTAATTATGTCTCATTGTCCCCCCCCCATATCTCTCCATAAAGAGGACCTGTCCACTAATTATGTCTCATTAACCCCCCCATATCTCTCCATAAAGAGGACCTGTCACTAATTATGTCTCATTGTCTCCCCCCATATCTCTCCATAAAGAGGACCTGTCATTAATTATGACTCATTGCCCCCCCCCCCCATATCTCTCCATAAAGAGGACCTGTCACTAATTATGTCTCATTGACCCCCCATATCTCTCCATAAAGAGGACCTGTCACTGATTATGTCTCATTGCCCCCCCCCCCATATCTCTCCATAAAGAGGACCTGTCACTAATTATGTCTCATTGTCCCCCCATATCTCTCCATAAAGAGGACCTGTCACTAATTGTGTCTCATTGTCCCCCCCATATCTCTCCATAAAGAGGATCCGTCACTAATTATGTCTCATTGTCCCCCCCCATATCTCTCCATAAAGAGGACCTGTCCACTAATTATGTCTCATTGTCCCCCCCCCCCATATCTCTCCATAAAGAGGACCTGTCACTAATTATGTCTCATTGTCCCCCCCCATATCTCTCCATAAAGAGGACCTGTCACTAATTGTGTCTCATTGACCCCATATCTCTCCATAAAGAGAACCTGTCACTAATTATGTCTCATTGACCCCCCCCATATCTCTCCATAAAGAGGACCCGTCACTAATTATGTCTCATTGTCCCCCCCCCCCCCCATATCTCTCCATAAAGAGGACCTGTCACTAATTATGTCTCATTGTCCCCCCATATCTCTCCATAAAGAGGACCTGTCACTAATTATGTCTTATTGACCCCCCCATATCTCTCCATAAAGAGGACCTGTCACTAATTATGTCTCATTGACCCCCCCATATCTCTCCATAAAGAGGACCTGTCACTAATTGTGTCTCATTGTCCCCCCCCCCATATCTCTTCATAAAGAGGACCTGTCACTAATTGTGTCTCATTGTTCCCCCCCCCCCATATCTCTCCATAAAGAGGACCTGTCACTAATTATGTCTCATTGTCCCCCCCCCCCATATCTCTCCATAAAGAGGACCTGTCACTAATTATGTCTCATTGTCCCCCCATATCTCTCCATAAAGAGGACCTGTCACTAATTATGTCTCATTGACCCCTCCCCCATATCTCTCCATAAAGAGGACCTGTCACTAATTATGTCTCATTGTCCCCCCATATCTCTCCATAAAGAAGACCTGTCACTAATTATGTCTCCTTGACCCCCCCCCCCATATCTCTCCATAAAGAGGACCTGTCACTAATTAGGTCTCCTTGACCCCCCCCCCCCCATATCTCTCCATAAAGAAGACCTGTCACTAATTAGGTCTCCTTGACCCCCCCCCCATATCTCTCCATAAAGAGGACCTGTCACTAATTATGTCTCATTGACCCCCCCATATCTCTCAATAAAGAGGACCTGTCACTAATTATGTCTCATTGTCCCCCCCATATCTCTCCATAAAGAGGACCTGTCACTAATTATGTCTCATTGACCCCCCCCCCCCATATCTCTCCATAAAGAGGACCTGTCACTGATTATGTCTTATTGACCCCCCCATATCTCTCCATAAAGAGGACCTGTCACTGATTATGTCTTACTGACCCCCCCCCCCATATCTCTCCATAAAGAGGACCTGTCACTGATTGTGTATTATTGACCCCCCCCCCCAGATCTCTCCATAAAGAGGACCTGTCACTGATTGTGTCTTGACTCCCCCCCCCCATATCTCTCCATAAACAGGACCTGTCACTGATTATGTCTTACTGACCCCCCCCCCCCATATCTCTCCATAAAGAGGACCTGTCACTGATTGTGTCTTATTGACCCCCCCCATATCTCTCCATAAAGAGGACCTGTCACTGATTATGTCTTACTGACCCCCCCCCCATATCTCTCCATAAAGAGGACCTGTCACTGAATGTGTCTTATTGACCCCCCCCCATATCTCTCCATAAACAGGACCTGTCACTAATTATGTCTCATTGACCCCCCCCCATATTTCTCCATAAAGAGGACCTGTCACTAATTATGTCTCATTGTCCCCCCCCCCATATCTCTACATAAAGAGGACCTGTCACTGATTGTGTCTTATTGACCCCCCCATATCTCTCCATAAAGAGGACCTGTCACTAATTATGTCTTATTGACCCCCCCCCCATATCTCTCCATAAAGAGGACCTGTCACTAATTATGTCTCATTGACCCCCCCCCCCCCCCATATCTCTCCATAAAGAGGACCTGTCACTAATTATGTCTCATTGACCCCGCCCCCCATATCTCTCCATAAAGAGGACCTGTCACTAATTATGTCTTATTGCCCCCCCCCATATCTCTCCATAAAGAGGACCTGTCACTAATTGTGTCTGATTGACCCCCCCCCATATCTCTCCATAAAGAGGACCTGTCACTAATTGTGTCTGATTGACCCCCCCCCATATCTCTCCATAAAGAGGACCTGTCACTAATTGTGTCTGATTGACCCCCCCCCATATCTCTCCATAAAGAGGACCTGTCACTAATTATGTCTCATTGTCCCCCCCCATATCTCTCCATAAAGAGGACCTGTCACTAATTATGTCTCATTGTCCCCCCCCCCATATCTCTCCATAAAGAGGACCTGTCACTAATTGTGTCTCATTGTCCCCCCCCCATATCTCTGCATAAAGAGGACCTGTCACTAATTATGTCTCATTGACCCCCCCCCCCCCCATATCTCTCCATAAAGAGGACCTGTCACTAATTATGTCTCATTGACCCCCCCCCCCCCCCATATCTCTCCATAAAGAGGACCTGTCACTAATTATGTCTCATTGACCCCGCCCCCCATATCTCTCCATAAAGAGGACCTGTCACTAATTATGTCTTATTGCCCCCCCCCATATCTCTCCATAAAGAGGACCTGTCACTAATTGTGTCTGATTGACCCCCCCCCATATCTCTCCATAAAGAGGACCTGTCACTAATTGTGTCTGATTGACCCCCCCCCATATCTCTCCATAAAGAGGACCTGTCACTAATTGTGTCTGATTGACCCCCCCCCCATATCTCTCCATAAAGAGGACCTGTCACTAATTATGTCTCATTGTCCCCCCCCATATCTCTCCATAAAGAGGACCTGTCACTAATTATGTCTCATTGTCCCCCCCCCATATCTCTCCATAAAGAGGACCTGTCACTAATTGTGTCTCATTGTCCCCCCCCCATATCTCTCCATAAAGAGGACCTGTCACTAATTATGTCTCATTGACCCCCCCATATCTCTCCATAAAGAGGACCTGTCACTAATTATGTCTCATTGACCCCCCCCATATCTCTCCATAAAGAGGACCCGTCACTAATTATGTCTCATTGTCCCCCCATATCTCTCCATAAAGAGGACCTGTCACTAATTATGTCCCATTGTCCCCCCCCATATCTCTCCATAAAGAGGAACTCTCACAAATTGTGTCTCATTGACCCCCCCATATCTCTCCATAAAGAGGACCCGTCACTAATTGTGTCTTATTGACCCCCCCCCCCATATCTCTCCATAAAGAGGACCTGTCACTAATTATGTCTCAATGTCCCCCCCCCCCCCATATCTCTCCATAAAGAGGACCTGTCACTAATTATGTCTCATTGTCCCCCCCCCCCATATCTCTCCATAAAGAGGACATGTCACTAATTATGTCTCATTGTCCCCCCCCCCCCCCCCATATCTCTCCATAAAGAGGACCTGTCACTAATTATGTCTCATTGACCCCCCCATATCTCTCCATAAAGAGGACCTGTCACTAATTATGTCTCATTGTCGTCCCCCCCCCATATCTCTCCATAAAGAGGACCTGTCACTAATTATGTCTCATTGACCCCCCCCCCCCCATATCTCTCCATAAAGAGGACCTGTCACTAATTATGTCTCATTGACCCCCCCCATATCTCTCCATAAAGAGGACCTGTCACTAATTATGTCTCATTGACCCCCCATATCTCTCCATAAAGAGGACCTGTCACTAATTATGTCTCATTGTCCCCCCCCAATATCTCTCCATAAAGAGGACCTGTCACTAATTATGTCTCATTGACCCCCCCATATCTCTCCATAAAGAGGACCTGTCACTAATTATGTCTCATTGACCCCCCCCATATCTCTCCATAAAGAGGACCTGTCACTAATTATGTCTCATTGACCCCCCCCCCCATATCTCTCCATAAAGAGGGACCTGTCACTAATTATGTCTCATTGACCCCCCCATATCTCTCCATAAAGAGGACCTGTCACTAATTATGTCTCATTGACCCCCCCATATCTCTCCATAAAGAGGACCTGTCACTAATTATGTCTCATTGACCCCCCCATATCTCTCCATAAACAGGACCTGTCACTAATTGTGTCTCATTGTCCCCCCCCCCATATCTCTCCATAAAGAGGACCTGTCACTAATTATGTCTCATTGACCCCCCATATCTCTCCATAAAGAGGACCTGTCACTAATTATGTCTCATTGTCCCCCCCCCCCCATATCTCTCCATAAAGAGGACCTGTCACTAATTATGTCTCATTGACCCCCCCATATCTCTCCATAAAGAGGACCTGTCACTAATTATGTCTCATTGACCCCCCATATCTCTCCATAAAGAGGACCCGTCACTAATTATGTCTCATTGTCCCCCCCCCCCCATATCTCTCCATAAAGAGGAACTCTCACAAATTGTGTCTCATTGACCCCCCCCCATATCTCTCCATAAAGAGGACCTGTTACTAATTATGTCTCATTGTCCCCATATCTCTCCATAAAGAGGACCTGTCACTAATTATGTCTCATTGTCCCCCCCCCCCCATATCTCTCCATAAAGAGGACCTGTCACTAATTATGTCTCATTGACCCCCCCCCCCATATCTCTCCATAAAGAGGACCTGTCACTAATTATGTCTCATTGTCCCCCCCCATATCTCTCCATAAAGAGGACCTGTCACTAATTATGTCTCATTGTCTCCCCCCATATCTCTCCATAAAGAGGACCTGTCACTAATTATGTCTCAATGTCCCCCCCCCCCATATCTCTCCATAAAGAGGACCTGTCACTGATTATGTCTCATTGTCTCCCCCCATATCTCTCCATAAAGAGGACCTGTCATTAATTATGACTCATTGCCCCCCCCCCCATATCTCTCCATAAAGAGGACCTGTCACTAATTATGTCTCATTGACCCCCCATATCTCTCCATAAAGAGGACCTGTCACTGATTATGTCTCATTGCCCCCCCCCCATATCTCTCCATAAAGAGGACCTGTCACTAATTATGTCTCATTGTCCCCCCCATATCTCTCCATAAAGAGGACCTGTCACTAATTGTGTCTCATTGTCCCCCCCATATCTCTCCATAAAGAGGACCTGTCACTAATTATGTCTCATTGTCCCCCCCATATCTCTCCATAAAGAGGACCTGTCACTAATTGTGTCTCATTGACCCCATATCTCTCCATAAAGAGAACCTGTCACTAATTATGTCTCATTGGACCCCCCCCCCCATATCTCTCCATAAAGAGGACCTGTCACTAATTATGTCTCATTGTCCCCCCATATCTCTCCATAAAGAGGACCTGTCACTAATTATGTCTTATTGACCCCCCCATATCTCTCCATAAAGAGGACCTGTCACTAATTATGTCTCATTGACCCCCCCATATCTCTCCATAAAGAGGACCTGTCACTAATTGTGTCTCATTGTCCCCCCCCCCCCCATATCTCTTCATAAAGAGGACCTGTCACTAATTGTGTCTCATTGTTCCCCCCCCCCCATATCTCTCCATAAAGAGGACCTGTCACTAATTATGTCTCATTGTCCCCCCCCCCCCCATATCTCTCCATAAAGAGGACCTGTCACTAATTATGTCTCATTGTCCCCCCCATATCTCTCCATAAAGAGGACCTGTCACTAATTATGTCTCATTGACCCCTCCCCCATATCTCTCCATAAAGAGGACCTGTCACTAATTATGTCTCATTGTCCCCCCATATCTCTCCATAAAGAAGACCTGTCACTAATTAGGTCTCCTTGACCCCCCCCCCCCATATCTCTCCATAAAGAGGACCTGTCACTAATTATGTCTCATTGACCCCCCATATCTCTCCATAAAGAGGACCTGTCACTAATTATGTCTCATTGACCCCCCCCCCCCATATCTCTCCATAAAGAGGACCTGTCACTGATTATGTCTTATTGACCCCCCCATATCTCTCCATAAAGAGGACCTGTCACTGATTATGTCTTACTGACCCCCCCCCTCCCCCATATCTCTCCATAAAGAGGACCTGTCACTGATTGTGTCTTGACTCCCCCCCCCATATCTCTCCATAAACAGGACCTGTCACTGATTATGTCTTACTGACCCCCCCCCCCCCATATCTCTCCATAAAGAGGACCTGTCACTGATTGTGTCTTATTGACCCCCCCATATCTCTCCATAAAGAGGACCTGTCACTGATTATGTCTTACTGACCCCCCCCCATATCTCTCCATAAAGAGGACCTGTCACTGAATGTGTCTTATTGACCCCCCCCCCCATATCTCTCCATAAACAGGACCTGTCACTAATTATGTCTCATTGACCCCCCCCCATATTTCTCCATAAAGAGGACCTGTCACTAATTATGTCTCATTGTCCCCCCCCCATATCTCTACATAAAGAGGACCTGTCACTGATTGTGTCTTATTGACCCCCCCATATCTCTCCATAAAGAGGACCTGTCACTAATTATGTCTTATTGACCCCCCCCCATATCTCTCCATAAAGAGGACCTGTCACTAATTATGTCTCATTGACCCCCCCCCCCCCATATCTCTCCATAAAGAGGACCTGTCACTAATTATGTCTCATTGACCCCGCCCCCCATATCTCTCCATAAAGAGGACCTGTCACTAATTATGTCTTATTGCCCCCCCCCCCATATCTCTCCATAAAGAGGACCTGTCACTAATTGTGTCTGATTGACCCCCCCCCCATATCTCTCCATAAAGAGGACCTGTCACTAATTATGTCTCATTGTCCCCCCCCATATCTCTCCATAAAGAGGACCTGTCACTAATTATGTCTCATTGTCCCCCCCCCATATCTCTCCATAAAGAGGACCTGTCACTAATTGTGTCTCATTGTCCCCCCCCCATATCTCTCCATAAAGAGGACCTGTCACTGATTATGTCTCATTGCCCCCCCCCCATATCTCTCCATAAAGAGGACCTGTCACTAATTATGTCTCATTGACCCCCCCATATCTCTCCATAAAGAGGACCTGTCACTAATTATGTCTCATTGTCCCCCCCATATCTCTCCATAAAGAGGACCTGTCACTAATTATGTCTCATTGTCCCCCCCATATCTCTCCATAAAGAGGACCTGTCACTAATTATGTCTCATTGACCCCCCCCATATCTCTCCATAAAGAGGACCCGTCACTAATTATGTCTCATTGTCCCCCCATATCTCTCCATAAAGAGGACCTGTCACTAATTATGTCCCATTGTCCCCCCCCATATCTCTCCATAAAGAGGAACTCTCACAAATTGTGTCTCATTGACCCCCCCATATCTCTCCATAAAGAGGACCCGTCACTAATTGTGTCTTATTGACCCCCCCCCCCATATCTCTCCATAAAGAGGACCTGTCACTAATTATGTCTCAATGTCCCCCCCCCCCCATATCTCTCCATAAAGAGGACCTGTCACTAATTATGTCTCATTGACCCCCCCCCATATCTCTGCATAAAGAGGACCTGTCACTAATTATGTCTCATTGTCCCCCCCCCCATATCTCTCCATAAAGAGGACATGTCACTAATTATGTCTCATTGTCCCCCCCCATATCTCTCCATAAAGAGGACCTGTCACTAATTATGTCTCATTGACCCCCCCATATCTCTCCATAAAGAGGACCTGTCACTAATTATGTCTCATTGTCGTCCCCCCCCCATATCTCTCCATAAAGAGGACCTGTCACTAATTATGTCTCATTGACCCCCCCCCCCATATCTCTCCATAAAGAGGACCTGTCACTAATTATGTCTCATTGACCCCCCCATATCTCTCCATAAAGAGGACCTGTCACTAATTATGTCTCATTGACCCCCCATATCTCTCCATAAAGAGGACCTGTCACTAATTATGTCTCATTGTCCCCCCCCCCCATATCTCTCCATAAAGAGGACCTGTCACTAATTATGTCTCATTGACCCCCCCCCCATATCTCTCCATAAAGAGGACCTGTCACTAATTATGTCTCATTGACCCCCCCCATATCTCTCCATAAAGAGGACCTGTCACTAATTATGTCTCATTGACCCCCCCCCCATATCTCTCCATAAAGAGGACCTGTCACTAATTATGTCTCATTGACCCCCCCATATCTCTCCATAAAGAGGACCTGTCACTAATTATGTCTCATTGACCCCCCCATATCTCTCCATAAACAGGACCTGTCACTAATTGTGTCTCATTGTCCCCCCCCCATATCTCTCCATAAAGAGGACCTGTCACTAATTATGTCTCATTGACCCCCCATATCTCTCCATAAAGAGGACCTGTCACTAATTATGTCTCATTGTCCCCCCCCCCCATATCTCTCCATAAAGAGGACCTGTCACTAATTATGTCTCATTGACCCCCCCATATCTCTCCATAAAGAGGACCTGTCACTAATTATGTCTCATTGACCCCCCATATCTCTCCATAAAGAGGACCCGTCACTAATTATGTCTCATTGTCCCCCCCCCCCCCCATATCTCTCCATAAAGAGGAACTCTCACAAATTGTGTCTCATTGACCCCCCCCATATCTCTCCATAAAGAGGACCTGTTACTAATTATGTCTCATTGTCCCCATATCTCTCCATAAAGAGGACCTGTCACTAATTATGTCTCATTGTCCCCCCCCCCCCATATCTCTCCATAAAGAGGACCTGTCACTAATTATGTCTCATTGACCCCCCCCCCCATATCTCTCCATAAAGAGGACCTGTCACTAATTATGTCTCATTGTCCCCCCCCATATCTCTCCATAAAGAGGACCTGTCACTAATTATGTCTCATTGTCTCCCCCCATATCTCTCCATAAAGAGGACCTGTCACTAATTATGTCTCAATGTCCCCCCCCCCCATATCTCTCCATAAAGAGGACCTGTCACTGATTATGTCTCATTGTCTCCCCCCATATCTCTCCATAAAGAGGACCTGTCATTAATTATGACTCATTGCCCCCCCCCCCCCCATATCTCTCCATAAAGAGGACCTGTCACTAATTATGTCTCATTGACCCCCCATATCTCTCCATAAAGAGGACCTGTCACTGATTATGTCTCATTGCCCCCCCCCCATATCTCTCCATAAAGAGGACCTGTCACTAATTATGTCTCATTGTCCCCCCATATCTCTCCATAAAGAGGACCTGTCACTAATTGTGTCTCATTGTCCCCCCCATATCTCTCCATAAAGAGGACCTGTCACTAATTATGTCTCATTGTCCCCCCCCATATCTCTCCATAAAGAGGATCCGTCACTAATTATGTCTCATTGTCCCCCCCCATATCTCTCCATAAAGAGGACCTGTCACTAATTATGTCTCATTGTCCCCCCCATATCTCTCCATAAAGAGGACCTGTCACTAATTGTGTCTCATTGACCCCATATTTCTCCATAAAGAGAACCTGTCACTAATTATGTCTCATTGACCCCCCCCATATCTCTCCATAAAGAGGACCCGTCACTAATTATGTCTCATTGACCCCCCCCCCCATATCTCTCCATAAAGAGGACCTGTCACTAATTATGTCTCATTGTCCCCCCATATCTCTCCATAAAGAGGACCTGTCACTAATTATGTCTTATTGACCCCCCCATATCTCTCCATAAAGAGGACCTGTCACTAATTATGTCTCATTGACCCCCCCATATCTCTCCATAAAGAGGACCTGTCACTAATTGTGTCTCATTGTCCCCCCCCCCCCATATCTCTTCATAAAGAGGACCTGTCACTAATTGTGTCTCATTGTTCCCCCCCCCCCCATATCTCTCCATAAAGAGGACCTGTCACTAATTATGTCTCATTGTCCCCCCCCCCCCCCATATCTCTCCATAAAGAGGACCTGTCACTAATTATGTCTCATTGACCCCATATCTCTCCATAAAGAGGACCTGTCACTAATTATGTCTCATTGTCCCCCCATATCTCTCCATAAAGAGGACCTGTCACTAATTATGTCTCATTGTCCCCCCCCCCCCATATCTCTCCATAAAGAGGACCTGTCACTAATTATGTCTCATTGACCCCCCCATATCTCTCCATAAAGAGGACCTGTCACTAATAATGTCTCATTGACCCCCCCATATCTCTCCATAAAGAGGACCTGTCACTAATTGTGTCTCATTGTCCCCCCCCCATATCTCTTCATAAAGAGGACCTGTCACTAATTGTGTCTCATTGTTCCCCCCCCCCCCATATCTCTCCATAAAGAGGACCTGTCACTAATTATGTCTCATTGTCTCCCCACCCCCATATCTCTCCATAAAGAGGACCTGTCACTAATTGTGTCTCATTGTTCCCCCCCCCCCCATATCTCTCCATAAAGAGGACCTGTCACTAATTATGTCTCATTGACCCCCATATCTCTCCATAAAGAGGACCTGTCACTAATTATGTCTCATTGTCCCCCCCCATATCTCTCCATAAAGAGGACCTGTCACTAATTATGTCTCATTGTCCCCCCCCCATATCTCTCCATAAAGAGGACCTGTCACTAATTGTGTCTCATTGTCCCCCCACACATATCTCTCTATAAAGAGGACCTGTCACTAATTATGTCTCATTGTCCCCCCCCCATATCTCTCCATAAAGAGGACCTGTCACTAATTATGTCTCATTGTCCCCCCCCATATCTCTCCAAAAAGAGGACCTGTCACTAATTATGTCTCATTGACCCCCCATATCTCTCCATAAAGAGGACCTGTCACTAATTATGTCTCATTGTCCCCCCCCATATCTCTCCATAAAGAGGACCTGTCACTAATTATGTCTCATTGTCCCCCCCCCCCATATCTCTCCATAAAGAGGACCTGTCACTAATTGTGTCTCATTGTCCCCCCACACATATCTATCTATAAAGAGGACCTGTCACTAATAATGTCTCATTGACCCCCCCCATATCTCTCCACAAAGAGGACCTGTCACTAATTATGTCTCATTGTCCCCCCCCCCCCATATCTCTCCATAAAGAGGACCTGTCACTAATTATGTCTCATTGTCCCCCGCATATCTCTCCATAAAGAGGACCTGTCACTAATTGTGTCTCATTGTTCCCCCCCCCCCCCATATCTCTCCATAAAGAGGACCTGTCACTAATTATGTCTCATTGTCTCCCCACCCCCATATCTCTCCATAAAGAGGACCTGTCACTAATTGTGTCTCATTGTTCCCCCCCCCCATATCTCTCCATAAAGAGGACCTGTCACTAATTGTGTCTCATTGTTCCCCCCCCCCATATCTCTCCATAAAGAGGACCTGTCACTAATTATGTCTCATTGTCCCCCCCATATCTCTCCAAAAAGAGGACCTGTCACTAAGTATGTCTCATTGACCCCCCATATCTCTCCATAAAGAGGACCTGTCACTAATTATGTCTCATTGTCCCCCCCCATATCTCTCCATAAAGAGGACCTGTCACTAATTATGTCTCATTGTCCCCCCCCCATATCTCTCCATAAAGAGGACCTGTCACTAATTGTGTCTCATTGTCCCCCCACACATATCTATCTATAAAGAGGACCTGTCACTAATTATGTCTCATTGTCCCCCCCCCATATCTCTCCATAAAGAGGACCTGTCACTAATTGTGTCTCATTGTCCCCCCACACATATCTATCTATAAAGAGGACCTGTCACTAATTATGTCTCATTGACCCCCCATATCTCTCCACAAAGAGGACCTGTCACTAATTATGTCTCATTGTCCCCCCCCCCCATATCTCTCCATAAAGAGGACCTGTCACTAATTATGTCTCATTGTCCCCCCCATATCTCTCCATAAAGAGGACCTGTCACTAATTGTGTCTCATTGTCCCCCCCCCCCATATCTCTCCATAAAGAGGACCTGTCACTAATTGTGTCTCATTGTCCCCCCCATATCTCTCCATAAAGAGGACTTGTGACTAATTATGTCTCATTGCCCCCCCCCCATATCTCTCCATAAAGAGGACCTGTCACTAATTATGTCTCATTGACCCCCCCATATCTCTCCATAAAGAGGACCCGTCACTAATTATGTCTCATTGTCCCCCCATATCTCTCCATAAAGAGGACCTGTCACTAATTATGTCCCATTGTCCCCCCCCCCCATATCTCTCCATAAAGAGGACCTGTCACTGATTATGTCTCATTGTCTCCCCCATATCTCTCCATAAAGAGGACCTGTCACTAATTATGTCTCATTAACCACCCCCCCCATATCTCTGCATAAAGAGGACCTGTCACTAATTATGTCTCATTGTCCCCCCCCCATATCTCTGCATAAAGAGGACATATCACTAATTATGTCTCATTGTCCCCCCCCATATCTCTCCATAAAGAGGACCTGTCACTAATTATGTCTCATTGTCCCCCCCCCCATATCTCTCCATAAAGAGGACCTGTCACTAATTATGTCTCATTGACAACCCATATCTCTCCATAAAGAGGACCTGTCACTAATTATGTCTCATTGTCCCCCCCCCCCATATCTCTCCATAAAGAGGACCTGTCACTAATTATGTCTCATTGACCCCCCCCCCCCCCATATCTCTCCATAAAGAGGACCTGTCACTAATTATGTCTCATTGACCCCCCCATATCTCTCCATAAAGAGGACCTGTCACTAATTATGTCTCATTGACCCCCCCATATCTCTCCATAAAGAGGACCTGTCACTAATTATGTCTCATTGTCCCCCCCCCCCATATCTCTCCATAAGGAGGACCTGTCACTAATTATGTCTCATTGACCCCCCCCATATCTCTCCATAAAGAGGACCTGTCACTAATTATGTCTCATTGACCCCCCCATATCTCTCCATAAAGAGGACCTGTCACTAATTATGTCTCATTGTCCCCCCCCCCATATCTCTCCATAAAGAGGACCTGTCACTAATTATGTCTCATTGACCCCCCCCCCCCATATCTCTCCATAAAGAGGACCTGTCACTAAATATGTCTCATTGACCCCCCCCCATATCTCTCCATAAAGAGGACCTGTCACTAATTATGTCTCATTGACCCCCCCATATCTCTGCATAAAGAGGACCTGTCACTAATTATGTCTCATTGTCCCCCCCCCCCCATATCTCTCCATAAAGAGGACCTGTCACTAATTATGTCTCATTGACCCCCCCCCCCCCATATCTCTCCATAAAGAGGACCTGTCACTAATTATGTCTCATTGTCCCCCCCATATCTCTCCATAAAGAGGACCTTTCACTAATTATGTCTCATTGTCCCCCCCATATCTCTCCATAAAGAGGACCTTTCACTAATTGTGTCTCATTGTCCCCCCCCCCCCATATCTCTCTATAAAGAGGACCTGTCACTAATTATGTCTCAATGTCCCCCCCCCATATCTCTCCATAAAGAGGACCTGTCACTAATTATGTCTCATTGTCCCCCCATATCTCTCCATAAAGAGGACCTGTCACTAATTATGTCTCATTGACCCCCCATATCTCTCCATAAAGAGGACCTGTCACTAATTGTGTCTCATTGTCCCCCCCCCCCATATCTCTCCATAAAGAGGACCTGTCACTAATTATGTCTCATTGTCCCCCCATATCTCTCCATAAAGAGGACCTGTCACTAATTGTGTCTCATTGTCCCCCCCATATCTCTCCATAAAGAGGACCCGTCACTAATTATGTCTCATTGTCCCCCCATATCTCTCCATAAAGAGGACCTGTCACTAATTGTGTCTCATTGTCCCCCCATATCTCTCCATAAAGAGGACCTGTCACTAATTATGTCTTATTGACCCCCCATATCTCTCCATAAAGAGGACCTGTCACTAATTATGTCTCATTGACCCCCCCATATCTCTCCATAAAGAGGACCTGTCACTAATTGTGTCTCATTGTCCCCCCCCCCCCCCCATATCTCTTCATAAAGAGGACCTGTCACTAATTGTGTCTCATTGTTCCCCCCCCCCCCCCCCCCATATCTTTCCATAAAGAGGACCTGTCACTAATTATGTCTCATTGTCCCCCCCATATCTCTCCATAAAGAGGACCTTTCACTAATTATGTCTCATTGTCCCCCCCCCCCCATATCTCTCCATAAAGAGGACCTTTCACTAATTGTGTCTCATTGTCCCCCCCCCCCCCAATCTCTCTATAAAGAGGACCTGTCACTAATTATGTCTCAATGTCCCCCCCCCATATCTCTCCATAAAGAGGACCTGTCGCTGATTATGTCTCATTGTCTCCCCCCATATCTCTCCATAAAGAGGACCTGTCACTAATTATGACTCATTGCCCCCCCCCATATCTCTCCATAAAGAGGACCTGTCACTAATTATGTCTCATTGACCCCCCCATATCTCTCCATAAAGAGGACCTGTCACTAATTATGTCTCATTGTCCCCCCCATATCTCTCCATAAAGAGGACCTGTCACTAATTATGTCTCATTGACCCCCCCCCCATATCTCTCCATAAAGAGGACCTGTCATTAATTATGACTCATTGCCCCCCCCCATATCTCTCCATAAAGAGGACCTGTCACTAATTATGTCTCATTGTCCCCCCATATCTCTCCATAAAGAGGACCTGTCACTAATTGTGTCTCATTGTCCCCCCCATATCTCTCCATAAAGAGGACCCGTCACTAATTGTATCTCATTGTCCCCCCCATTTCTCTCCATAAAGAGGACCCGTCACTAATTATGTCTCATTGTCCCCCCTCATATCTCTCCATAAAGAGGACCTGTCACTAATTATGTCTCATTGTCCCCCCTCATATCTCTCCATAAAGAGGACCTGTCACTAATTATGTCTCATTGTCCCCCCCATATCTCTCCATAAAGAGGACCTGTCACTAATTGTGTCTCATTGACCCCATATCTCTCCATAAAGAGGACCTGTCACTAATTATGTCTCATTGACCCCCCCATATCTCTCCATAAAGAGGACCTGTCACTAATTATGTCTCATTGACCCCCCCCCCCCATATCTCTCCATAAAGAGGACCTGTCACTAATTATGTCTTATTGACCCCATATCTCTCCATAAAGAGGACCTGTCACTAATTATGTCTTATTGACCCCCCCATATCTCTCCATAAAGAGGACCTGTCACTAATTATGTCTCATTGACCCCCCCATATCTCTCCATAAAGAGGACCTGTCACTAATTATGTCTCATTGACCCCCCCATATCTCTCCATAAAGAGGACCTGTCACTAATTATGTCTCATTGACCCCCCCATATCTCTCCATAAAGAGGACCTGTCACTAATTGTGTCTCATTGTCCCCCCCCCATATCTCTTCATAAAGAGGACCTGTCACTAATTGTGTCTCATTGTTCCCCCCCCCCCCATATCTCTCCATAAAGAGGACCTGTCACTAATTATGTCTCATTGACCCCCCCATATCTCTCCATAAAGAGGACCTGTCACTAATTGTGTCTCATTGTCCCCCCCCCCCCCATATCTCTTCATAAAGAGGACCTGTCACTAATTATGTCTCATTGTCCCCCCCCCCATATCTCTCCAAAAAGAGGACCTGTCACTAATTATGTCTCATTGACCCACCATATCTCTCCATAAAGAGGACCTGTCACTAATTATGTCTCATTGTCCCCCCCCATATCTCTCCATAAAGAGGACCTGTCACTAATTATGTCTCATTGTCCCCCCCCCATATCTCTCCATAAAGAGGACCTGTCACTAATTGTGTCTCATTGTCCCCCCCATATCTCTCCATAAAGAGGACCCGTCACTAATTATGTCTCATTGTCCCCCCCATATCTCTCCATAAAGAGGACCCGTCACTAATTATGTCTCATTGACCCCCCATATCTCTCCATAAAGAGGACCTGTCACTAATTATGTCTCATTGACCCCCCATATCTCTCCATAAAGAGGACCCGTCACTAATTATGTCTCATTGACCATCCCCCCCATATCTCTCCATAAAGAGGACCTGTCACTAATTATGTCCCATTGTCCCGCCCCCATATCTCTCCATAAAGAGGAACTCTCACAAATTGTGTCTCATTGACCCCCCCATACCTCTCCATAAAGAGGACCCGTCACTAATTGTGTCTTATTGACCCCCCCCCCCCATATCTCTCCATAAAGAGGACCTGTCACTAATTATGTCTCAATGTCCCCCCCCCCCATATCTCTCCATAAAGAGGACCTGTCACTGATTATGTCTCATTGTCTCCCCCATATCTCTCCATAAAGAGGACCTGTCACTAATTATGTCTCATTGACCCCCCCCCATATCTCTGCATAAAGAGGACCTGTCACTAATTATGTCTCATTGTCCCCCCCCCCCATATCTCTCCATAAAGAGGACATGTCACTAATTATGTCTCATTGTCCCCCCCCATATCTCTCCATAAAGAGGACCTGTCACTAATTATGTCTCATTGACCCCCCCATATCTCTCCATAAAGAGGACTTGTCACTAATTATGTCTCATTGTCCCCCCCCCCCCATATCTCTCCAAAAAGAGGACCTGTCACTAATTATGTCTCATTGACCCCGCCCCCATATCTCTCCATAAAGAGGACCTGTCACTAATTATGTCTCATTGACCCCCTCATATCTCTCCATAAAGAGGACCTGTCACTAATTATGTCTCATTGACCCCCCCCCCCCCATATCTCTCCATAAAGAGGACCTGTCACTAATTATGTCTCATTGACCCCCCCCCATATCTCTCCATAAAGAGGACCTGTCACTAATTATGTCTCATTGACCCCCCCCCCCCATATCTCTCCATAAAGAGGACCTGTCACTAATTATGTCTCATTGACCTCCCCATATCTCTCCATAAACAGGACCTGTCACTAATTATGTCTCATTGACCCCCCCCCCCCATATCTCTCCATAAAGAGGACCTGTCACTAATTATGTCTCATTGACCCCCCCCCCCCATATCTCTCCATAAAGAGGACCTGTCACTAATTATGTCTCATTGACCCCCCCCCATATCTCTCCATAAAGAGGACCTGTCACTAATTATGTCTCATTGACCCCCCCCCCCCATATCTCTCCATAAAGAGGACCTGTCACTAATTATGTCTCATTGACCCCCCCCCATATCTCTCCATAAAGAGGACCTGTCACTAATTATGTCTCATTGACCCCCCCATATCTCTCCATAAAGAGGACCTGTCACTAATTATGTCTCATTGTCCCCCCCCATATCTCTCCATAAAGAGGACCTGTCACTAATTATGTCTCATTGACCCCCTATATCTCTCCATAAAGAGGACCTGTCACTAATTATGTCTCATTGTCCCCCCCATATCTCTCCATAAAGAGGACCTCTCACTAATTGTGTCTCATTGTCCCCCCCCCCCATATCTCTCCATAAAGAGGACCTGTCACTAATTATGTCTCAATGTCCCCCCCCCATATCTCTCCATAAAGAGGACCTGTCACTGATTATGTCTCATTGTCTCCCCCCATTTCTCTCCATAAAGAGGACCTGTCACTAATTATGACTCATTGCCCCCCCCCCCCCATATCTCTCCATAAAGAGGACCTGTCACTAATTGTGTCTCATTGTCCCCCCATATCTCTCCATAAAGAGGACCTGTCACTAATTATGTCTCATTGACCCCCCCCCCATATCTCTCCATAAAGAGGACCTGTCACTAATTATGTCTCATTGTCCCCCCCCCCCCCATATCTCTCCATAAAGAGGACCTGTCACTAATTATGTCTCAATGTCCCCCCCATATCTCTCCATAAAGAGGACCTGTCAATAATTATGTCTCAATGTCCCCCCCCATATCTCTCCATAAAGAGGACCTGTCACTGATTATGTCTCATTGTCTCCCCCCATATCTCTCCATAAAGAGGACCTGTCATTAATTATGACTCATTGCCCCCCCCCCCATATCTCTCCATAAAGAGGACCTGTCACTAATTATGTCTCATTGACCCCCCATATCTCTCCATAAAGAGGACCTGTCACTGATTATGTCTCATTGTCTCCCCCCCCCATATCTCCCCATAAAGAGGACCTGTCACTAATTGTGTCTCATTGTCCCCCCCATATCTCTCCATAAAGAGGACCTGTCACTAATTATGTCTCATTGACCCCCCATATCTCTCCATAAAGAGGACCTGTCACTAATTATGTCTCATTGTCCCCCCCCCATATCTCCCCATTAAGAGGACCTGTCACTAATTATGTCTCATTGTCCCCCCCCCATATCTCTCCATAAAAGAGGACCTGTCACTAATTATGTCTCATTGTCCCCCCATATCTCTCCATAAAGAGGACCTGTCACTAATTATGTCTCATTGTCCCCCCCCCCATATCTCTCCATAAAGAGGACCTGTCACTAATTATGTCTCATTGTCCCCCCCCCCATATCTCTCCATAAAGAGGACCTGTCACTAATTATGTCTCATTGACTCCATACCTCTCCATAAAGAGGACCTGTCACTAATTATGTCTCATTGTCCCCCCCCATATCTCTCCATAAAGGGGACCTGTCACTAATTATGTCTCATTGTCCCCCCCCATATCTCTCCATAAAGAGGTCCTGTCACTAATTATGTCTCATTGTCCCCCCCATATCTCTCCATAAAGAGGACCTGTCACTAATTGTGTCTCATTGTCCCCCCCCCCATATCTCTCCATAAAGAGGACCTGTCACTAATTATGTCTCATTGACCCCATATCTCTGCATAAAGAGGACCTGTCACTAATTATGTCTCATTGTCCCCCCCCTAAATATCTCTCCATAAAGAGGACCTGTCACTAATTATGTCTCATTGTCCCCCCCCCCCATATCTCTCCATAAATAGGACCCGTCACTAATTATGTCTCATTGTCGTCGTCCCCATATCTCCCCATAAAGAGGACCTGTCACTAATTATGTCTCATTGCCCCCCCCCCCCATATCTCCCCATAAAGAGGACCCGTCACTAATTATGTCTCATTGCCCCCCCCCCCCCATATCTCCCCATAAAGAGGACCCGTCACTAATTATGTCTCATTGCCCCCCCCCATATCTCCCCATAAAGAGGACCTGTCACTAATTATGTCTCATATCCCCCCCCCCCATATCTCCCCATAAAGAGGACCCGTCACTAATTATGTCTCATTGCCCCCCCCCCATATCTCCCCATAAAGAGGACCCGTCACTAATTATGTCTCATTGCCCCCCCCCCATTTCTCTCCATAAAGAGGACCTGTCACTAATTATGTCTCATTGACCCCCCCATATCTCTCCATAAAGAGGACCTGTCACTAATTGTGTCTCATTGACCCCCCCATATCTCTCCATAAAGAGGACCTGTCACTAATTATGTCTCATTGACCCCCCCATATCTCTCCATAAAGAGGACCTGTCACTAATTATGTCTCATTGACCCCCCATATCTCTTCATAAAGAGGACCTGTCACTAATTATGTCTTATTGACCCCCCCCCCATATCTCTCCATAAAGAGGACCCGTCACTAATTATGTCTCATTGTCCCCCCCCCATATCTCTCCATAAAGAGGACCTGTCACTAATTATGTCTTATTGACCCCCCCCCCATATCTCTCCATAAAGAGGACCTGTCACTAATTGTGTCTCAATGTCCCCCCCCCATATCTCTCCATAAAGAGGACCTGTCACTAATTATGTCTCATTGACCCCCCCCATATCTCTCCATAAAGAGGACCTGTCACTGATTGTGTCTCATTGTCCCCCCCCCATATCTCTCCATAAAGAGGACCTGTCACTGATTATGTCTCATTGTCCCCCCCATATCTCTCCATAAAGAGGACCTGTCACTAAGTATGTCTCATTGCCCCCCCCCCCCATATCTCCCCATAAAGAGGACCCGTCAGTAATTATGTCTCATTGCCCCCCCCCCCCCATATCTCCCCATAAAGAGGACCCGTCACTAATTATGTCTCATTGCCCCCCCCCCATATCTCCCCATAAAGAGGACCTGTCACTAATTATGTCTCATATCCCCCCCCCCCCATATCTCCCCATAAAGAGGACCCGTCACTAATTATGTCTCATTGCCCCCCCCCATATCTCCCCATAAAGAGGACCCGTCACTAATTATGTCTCATTGCCCCCCCCCATATCTCCCCATAAAGAGGACCCGTCACTAATTATGTCTCATTGCCCCCCCCCCCATTTCTCTCCATAAAGAGGACCTGTCACTAATTATGTCTCATTGCCCCCCCCCTATTTCTCTCCATAAAGAGGACCTGTCACTATTTATGTCTCATTGACCCCCCCATATCTCTCCATAAAGAGGACCCGTCACTAATTATGTCTTATTGACCCCCCCCCATATCTCTCCATAAAGAGGACCTGTCACTAATTATGTCTCATTGACCCCCCATATCTCTCAATAAAGAGGACCTGTCACTAATTATATCTCATTGACCCCCCCATATCTCTCCATAAAGAGGACCTGTCACTAATTGTGTCTCATTGTCCCCCCCCCATATCTCTCCATAAAGAGGACCTGTCACTAATTATGTCTCATTGACCCCCCCCCCCATATCTCTCCATAAAGAGGACCTGTCACTAATTGTGTCTCATTGTCCCCCCCCCCATATCTCTCCATAAAGAGGACCTGTCACTAATTATGTCTCATTGACCCCCCCCATATCTCTCCATAAAGAGGACCTGTCACTGATTGTGTCTCATTGTCCCCCCCCCCCCATATCTCTCCATAAAGAGGACCTGTCACTGATTATGTCTCATTGTCCCCCCCATATCTCTCCATAAAGAGGACCTGTCACTAATTGTGTCTCATTGTCCCCCCCCCATATCTCTCCATAAAGAGGACCTGTCACTAATTATGTCTCATTGTCCCCCCCCCCCCATATCTCCCCATAAAGAGGACCTGTCACTAATTATGTCTCATTGACCCCCCCCCCATATCTCTCCATAAAGAGGACCCGTCACTAATTATATCTTATTGACCCCCCCCCCCATATCTCTCCATAAAGAGGACCCGTCACTAATTATGTCTTATTGACCCCCCCCCCCATATCTCTATATAAAGAGGACCTGTCACTAATTATGTCTCATTGTCCCCCCCATATCTCTCCATAAAGAGGACCTGTCACTAATTATGTCTCATTGTCCCCCCCATATCTCTCCATAAAGAGGACCTGTCACTAATTATGTCTCATTGTCCCCCCCATATCTCTCCATAAAGAGGACCTGTCACTAATTGTGTCTCATTGTCCCCCCCATATCTCTCCATAAAGAGGACCTGTCACTAATTATGTCTTATTGACCCCCCCATATCTCTCCATAAAGAGGACCTGTCACTAATTGTGTCTCATTGTCCCCCCCCCATATCTCTCCATAAAGAGGACCTGTCACTAACTAAGTCTCATTGTCCCCCCCCCCATATCTCTCCATAAAGAGGACCTGTCACTAATTATGTCTCATTGACCCCCCCCCCATATCTCTCCATAAAGAGGACCTGTCACTGATTATGTCTTATTGACCCCCCCCATATCTCTCCATAAAGAGGACCTGTCACTAATTATGTCTCATTGTCCCCCCCATATCTCTCAATAAAGAGGACCTGTCACTAATTATATCTCATTGACCCCCCCATATCTCTCCATAAAGAGGACCTGTCACTAATTGTGTCTCATTGTCCCCCCCCATATCTCTCCATAAAGAGGACCTGTCACTGATTATGTCTCATTGACCCCGCATATCTCTTCATAAAGAGGACCTGTCACTAATTGTGTCTCATTGTCCCCCCCCCCATATCTCTCCATAAAGAGGACCTGTCACTAATTATGTCTCATTGACCCCCCCCATATCTCTCCATAAAGAGGACCTGTCACTGATTGTGTCTCATTGTCCCCCCCCCCCCCATATCTCTCCATAAAGAGGACCTGTCACTGATTATGTCTCATTGTCCCTCCCATATCTCTCCATAAAGAGGACCTGTCACTAATTGTGTCTCATTGTCCCCCCCCCCATATCTCTCCATAAAGAGGACCTGTCACTAATTATGTCTCATTGACCCCCCCCATATCTCTCCATAAAGAGGACCTGTCACTGATTGTGTCTCATTGTCCCCCCCCCCCCCATATCTCTCCATAAAGAGGACCTGTCACTGATTATGTCTCATTGTCCCTCCCATATCTCTCCATAAAGAGGACCTGTCACTAATTATGTCTCATTGTCCCCCCCCCCCCATATCTCCCCATAAAGAGGACCTGTCACTAATTATGTCTCATTGACCCCCCCCCCATATCTCTCCATAAAGAGGACCTGTCACTAATTATGTCTCATTGTCCCCCCCCCCCATATCTCTCCATAAAGAGGACCTGTCACTGATTATGTCTCATTGTCCCCCCCCCCCCCATATCTCTCCATAAAGAGGACCTGTCACTAATTATGTCTCATTGACCCCCCCCCATATCTCTCCATAAAGAGGACCTGTCACTAATTATGTCTCATTGTCCCCCCCCATATCTCTCCATAAAGAGGACCTGTCACTAATTATGTCTCATTGTCCCCCCCCCATATCTCTCCATAAAGAGGACCTGTCACTAATTATGTCTCATTGTCCCCCCCCCCATATCTCTCCATAAAGAGGACCTGTCACTAATTATGTCTCATTGTCCCCCCCCCCCCCATATCTCTCCATAAAGAGGACCTGTCACTAATTATGTCTCATTGTCCCCCCCCATATCTCTCCATAAAGAGGACCTGTCACTAATTATGTCTCATTGTCCCCCCCCCATATCTCTCCATAAAGAGGACCTGTCACTAATTGTGTCTTATTGACCCCCCCATATCTCTCCATAAAGAGGACCTGTCACTAATTATGTCTCATTGACCCCCCATATCTCTCCATAAAGAGGACCTGTCACTAATTATGTCTCATTGTCCCCCCCATATCTCTCCATAAAGAGGACCTGTCACTGATTATGTCTCATTGTCCCCCCCCCCCCATATCTCTCCATAAAGAGGACCTGTCACTGATTATGTCTCATTGTCCCCCCCCCCCCCATATCTCTCCATAAAGAGGACCTGTCACTAATTATGTCTCATTGACCCCCCCATATCTCTCCATAAAGAGGACCTGTCACTAATTATGTCTCATTGTCCCCCCCCCCCATATCTCTCCATAAAGAGGACCTGTCACTAATTATGTCTTATTGACCCCCCCATATCTCTCCATAAAGAGGACCTGTCACTAATTATGTCTCATTGCCCCCCCCCCCCACCCCCCATATCTCTCCATAAAGAGGACCTGTCACTAATTATGTCTCAATGACCCCTCCCCCATATCTCTCCATAAAGAGGACCTGTCACTAATTATGTCTCATTGTCCCCCCCCCCATATCTCTCCATAAAGAAGAGCTGTCACTAATTAGGTCTCCTTGACCCCCCCCCCCATCTCTCCATAAAGAGGACCTGTCACTAATTATGTCTCATTGACCCCCCCATATCTCTCAATAAAGAGGACCTGTCACTAATTATGTCTTATTGACCCCTCCCCATATCTCTCCATAAAGAGGACCTGTCACTAATTATGTCTCATTGATCCCCCCATATCTCTCCATAAAGAGGACCTGTCACTAATTATGTCTCATTGTCCCCCCCCCCCCATATCTCTCCATAAAGAGGACCTGTCACTGATTATGTCTTATTGACCCCCCCATATCTCTCCATAAAGAGGACCTGTCACTAATTATGTCTCATTGTCCCCCCCATATCTCTCCATAAAGAGGACCTGTCACTAATTATGTCTTACTGACCCCCCCCCCCCCATATCTCTCCATAAAGAGGACCTGTCACTGATTGTGTCTTATTGACCCCCCCCCCCATATCTCTCCATAAAGAGGACCTGTCACTAATTATGTCTTATTGACCCCCCCATATCTCTCCATAAAGAGGACCTGTCACTAATTATGTCTCATTGTCCCCCCCATATCTCTCCATAAAGAGGACCTGTCACTAATTATGTCTTACTGACCCCCCCCCCCCATATCTCTCCATAAAGAGGACCTGTCACTGATTGTGTCTTATTGACCCCCCCCCCCCATATCTCTCCATAAAGAGGACCTGTCACTAATTATGTCTCATTGACCCCCCATATCTCTCCATAAAGAAGACCTGTCACTAATTATGTCTCATTGACCCCCCCCCCCCCCATATCTCTCCATAAAGAGGACCTGTCACTAATTGTGTCTGATTGACCCCCCCCATATCTCTCCATAAAGAGGACCTGTCACTAATTATGTCTCATTGTCCCCCCCCATATCTCTCCATAAAGAGGACCTGTCACTAATTATGTCTCATTGTCCCCCCCCCATATCTCTCCATAAAGAGGACCTGTCACTAATTATGTCTCATTGACCCCCCCCCCCTATCTCTCCATAAAGAGGACCCGTCACTAATTATGTCTCATTGTCCCCCCCCCCCCCCATATCTCTCCATAAAGAGGACCCGTCACTAATTATGTCTCATTGTTCCCCCCCCCCCCCATATCTCTCCACAAAGACGACCTGTCACTAATTATGTCTCATTGACCCCCCCCATATCTCTCCACAAAGAGGACCTGTCACTAATTATGTCCCATTGTCCCCCCATATCTCTCCATAAAGAGGAACTCTCACAAATTGTGTCTCATTGACCCCCCCATATCTCTCCATAAAGAGGACCTGTCACTAATTATGTCTCATTGACCCCCCCCATATCTCTCCACAAAGAGGACCTGTCACTAATTATGTCCCATTGTCCCCCCATATCTCTCCATGAAGAGGAACTCTCACAAATTGTGTCTCATTGACCCCCCCATATCTCTCCATAAAGAGGACCTGTCACTAATTATGTCTCATTGTCGTCGTCCCCATATCTCTCCATAAAGAGGACCTGTCACTAATTATGTCTCAATGTCCCCCCCCCCCATATCTCTCCATAAAGAGGACCTGTCACTAATTATGTCTCATTGTCTCCCCCATATCTCTCCATAAAGAGGACCTGTCACTAATTATGTCTCATTGACCCCCCCATATCTCTGCATAAAGAGGACCTGTCACTAATTATGTCTCATTGTCCCCCCCCCCCATATCTCTCCAAAAAGAGGACATGTCACTAATTATGTCTCATTGTCCCCCCCCCATATCTCTCCATAAAGAGGACCTGTCACTAATTATGTCTCATTGACCCCCCCATATCTCTGCATAAAGAGGACCTGTCACTAATTATGTCTCATTGTCCCCCCCCCCCATATCTCTCCAAAAAGAGGACATGTCACTAATTATGTCTCATTGTCCCCCCCCCATATCTCTCCATTAAGAGGACCTGTCACTAATTATGTCTCATTGACCCCCCCATATCTCTCCATAAAGAGGACCTGTCACTAATTATGTCTCATTGTCCCCCCCCCCCCCATATCTCTCCATAAAGAGGACCTGTCACTAATTATGTCTCATTGACCCCCCCCCCATATCTCTCCATAAAGAGGACCTGTCACTAATTATGTCTCATTGTCCCCCCCCCCATATCTCTCCATAAAGAGGACCTGTCACTAATTATGTCTCATTGTCCCCCCCCCCATATCTCTCCATAAAGAGGACCTGTCACTAATTATGTCTCATTGACCCCCCATATCTCTCCATAAAGAGGACCTGTCACTAATTATGTCTCATTGACCCCCCCATATCTCTCCATAAAGAGGACCTGTCACTAATTATGTCTAATTGACCCCTCCCCCATATCTCTCCATAAAGAGGACCTGTCACTAATTATGTCTCATTGCCCCCCCCCCATATCTCTCCATAAAGAGGACCTGTCACTAATTATGTCTCATTGTCGTCGTCCCCATATCTCTCCATAAAGAGGACCTGTCACTAATTATGTCTCAATGTCCCCCCCCCCATATCTCTGCATAAAGAGGACCTGTCACTAATTATGTCTCATTGACCCCCCCCCCATATCTCTCCATAAACAGGACCTGTCACTGATTGTGTCTTATTGACCCCCCCCCCATATCTCTCCATAAAGAGGACCTGTCACTGATTGTGTCTTATTGACCCCCCCCCACATATCTCTACATAAAGAGGACCTGTCACTGATTATGTCTTACTGACCCCCCCCCCATATCTCTCCATAAAGAGGACCTGTCACTGATTGTGTCTTATTGACCCCCCCCCCATATCTCTCCATAAAGAGGACCTGTCACTGATTAGGTCTCATTGTCCCCCCATATCTCTCCATAAAGAGGACCTGTCACTAATTATGTCTCATTGTCTCCCCCCCCATATCTCTCCATAAAGAGGACCTGTCACTAATTATGTCTTATTGACCCCCCCCCTATCTCTCCATAAAGAGGACCTGTCACTAATTATGTCTCATTGACCCCCCCCCATATCTCTCCATAAAGAGGACTTGTCACTAATTATGTCTCATTGCCCCCCCCCATATCTCTCCATAAAGAAGACCTGTCACTAATTATGTCTCATTGTCCCCCCCCATATCTCTCCATAAAGAGGACCTGTCACTAATTATGTCTCATTGTCCCCCCCATATCTCTCCATAAAGAGGACCTGTCACTAATTATGTCTCATTGCCCCCCCCCATATCTCTCCATAAAGAGGACATGTCACTAATTATGTCTCATTGTCCCCCCCATATCTCTCCATAAAGAGGAACTCTCACAAATTGTGTCTCATTGACCCCCCCATATCTCTCCATAAAGAGGACCCGTCACTAATTGTGTCTTATTGACCCCCCCATATCTCTCCATAAAGAGGACCTGTCACTAATTATGTCTCAATGTCCCCCCCCCCCATATCTCTCCATAAAGAGGACCTGTCACTAATTATGTCTCATTGACCCCCCCCCATATCTCTGCAGAAAGAGGACCTGTCACTAATTATGTCTCATTGTCCCCCCCCCCCATATCTCTCCATAAAGAGGACATGTCACTAATTATGTCTCATTGTCCCCCCCCATATCTCTCCATAAAGAGGACCTGTCACTAATTATGTCTCATTGACCCCCCCATATCTCTCCATAAAGAGGACCTGTCACTAATTATGTCTCATTGACCCCCCCCCCCCCCCCATATCTCTCCATAAAGAGGACCTGTCACTAATTATGTCTCATTGACCCCCCCCCCCCCCATATCTCTCCATAAAGAGGACCTGTCACTAATTATGTCTCATTGACCCCCCCCATATCTCTCCATAAAGAGGACCTGTCACTAATTATGTCTCATTGTCCCCCCCCATATCTCTCCATAAAGAGGACCTGTCACTAATTATGTCTCATTGTCCCCCCCCCATATCTCTCCATAAAGAGGACCTGTCACTAATTATGTCTCATTGACCCCCCCCCCCCCATATCTCTCCATAAAGAGGACCTGTCACTAATTATGTCTCATTGACCCCCCCCATATCTCTCCATAAAGAGGACCTGTCACTAATTATGTCTCATTGTCCCCCCCCCATATCTCTCCATAAAGAGGACCTGTCACTAATTATGTCTCATTGACCCCCCCCCCCCCATATCTCTCCATAAAGAGGACCTGTCACTAATTATGTCTCATTGTCCCCCCCCATATCTCTCCATAAAGAGGACCTGTCACTAATTATGTCTCATTGACCCCCCCATATCTCTCCATAAAGAGGACCTGTCACTGATTATGTCTTATTGACCCCCCCATATCTCTCCATAAAGAGGACCTGTCACTAATTATGTTTCATTGTCCCCCCCATATCTCTCCATAAAGAGGACCTGTCACTAATTATGTCTTACTGACCCCCCCCCCCCCATATCTCTCCATAAAGAGGACCTGTCACTGATTGTGTCTTATTGACCCCCCCCCCCCCCATATCTCTCCATAAAGAAGACCTGTCACTAATTATGTCTCATTGACCCCCCCCCATATCTCTCCATAAAGAGGACCTGTCACTAATTATGTCTTATTGCCCCCCCCCCCCCATATCTCTCCATAAAGAGGACCTGTCACTAATTGTGTCTGATTGACCCCCCCCCATATCTCTCCATAAAGAGGACCTGTCACTAATTATGTCTCATTGTCCCCCCCATATCTCTCCATAAAGAGGACCTGTCACTAATTATGTCTCATTGACCCCCCCCCCCTATCTCTCCATAAAGAGGACCCGTCACTAATTATGTCTCATTGTCCCCCCCCCCCCCCATATCTCTCCATAAAGAGGACCCGTCACTAATTATGTCTCATTGTTCCCCCCCCCCCCCCCATATCTCTCCACAAAGACGACCTGTCACTAATTATGTCTCATTGACCCCCCCCATATCTCTCCATAAAGAGGAACTCTCACAAATTGTGTCTCATTGACCCCCCCATATCTCTCCATAAAGAGGAACCGTCACTAATTGTGTCTTATTGACCCCCCCCCATATCTCTCCATAAAGAGGACCTGTCACTAATTATGTCTCAATGTCCCCCCCCCCCCATATCTCTCCATAAAGAGGACCTGTCACTAATTATGTCTCATTGCCCCCCCATATCTCTGCATAAAGAGGACCTGTCACTAATTATGTCTCATTGTCCCCCCCCCCCCCCATATCTCTCCAAAAAGAGGACATGTCACTAATTATGTCTCATTGTCCCCCCCCCATATCTCTCCATAAAGAGGACCTGTCACTAATTATGTCTCATTGACCCCCCCATATCTCTCCATAAAGAGGACCTGTCACTAATTATGTCTCATTGACCCCCCATATCTCTGCATAAAGAGGACCTGTCACTAATTATGTCTCATTGTCCCCCCCCCCATATCTCTCCAAAAAGAGGACATGTCACTGATTATGTCTCATTGTCCCCCCCCTTATCTCTCCATAAAGAGGACCTGTCACTAATTATGTCTCATTGACCCCCCATATCTCTCCATAAAGAGGACCTGTCACTAATTATGTCTCATTGTCCCCCCCCATATCTCTCCATAAAGAGGACCTGTCACTAATTATGTCTCATTGTCCCCCACCCATATCTCTCCATAAAGAGGACCTGTCACTAATTATGTCTCATTGTCCCCCCCATATCTCTCCATAAAGAGGACCCGTCACTAATTATGTCTCATTGACCCCCCATATCTCTCCATAAAGAGGACCTGTCACTAATTATGTCTCATTGTCCCCCCATATCTCTCCATAAAGAGGACCTGTCACTAATTATGTCTCATTGACCCCCCCCCCCCCCCATATCTCTCCATAAAGAGGACCTGTCACTAAATATGTCTCATTGACCCCCCCCCCATATCTCTCCATAAAGAGGACCTGTCACTAATTATGTCTCATTGACCCCCCCCCCCATATCTCTCCATAAAGAGGACCTGTCACTAATTATGTCTCATTGACCCCCCCATATCTCTCCATAAAGAGGACCTGTCACTAATTATGTCTCATTGACCCCCCCATATCTCTCCATAAACAGGACCTGTCACTAATTGTGTCTCATTGTCCCCCCCCCCATATCTCTCCATAAAGAGGACCTGTCACTAATTATGTCTCATTGACCCCCCATATCTCTCCATAAAGAGGACCTGTCACTAATTATGTCTCATTGACCCCCCCCCCCCCCCCCATATCTCTCCATAAAGAGGACCTGTCACTAATTATGTCTCATTGTCCCCCCCCCATATCTCTCCATAAAGAGGACCTGTCACTAATTATGTCTCATTGACCCCCCATATCTCTCCATAAAGAGGACCTGTCACTAATTATGTCTCATTGACCCCCCCATATCTCTGCATAAAGAGGACCTGTCACTAATTATGTCTCATTGTCCCCCCCCCCCCCCATATCTCTCCATAAAGAGGACCTGTCACTAATTATGTCTCATTGACCCCCCCCCCCATATCTCTCCATAAAGAGGACCTGTCACTAATTATGTCTCATTGTCCCCCCCATATCTCTCCATAAAGAGGACCTTTCACTAATTGTGTCTCATTGTCCCCCCCCCCCCCATATCTCTCTATAAAGAGGACCTGTCACTAATTATGTCTCAATGTCCCCCCCCCATATCTCTCCATAAAGAGGACCTGTCACTAATTATGTCTCATTGTCCCCCCATATCTCTCCATAAAGAGGACCTGTCACTAATTATGTCTCATTGTCCCCCCCCCATATCTCTCCATAAAGAGGACCTGTCACTAATTATGTCTCATTGTCCCCCCCATATCTCTCCATAAAGAGGACCTGTCACTAATTATGTCTCATTGTCCCCCCCCCATATCTCTCCATAAAGAGGACCTGTCACTAATTATGTCTCATTGTCCCCCCCATATCTCTCCATAAAGAGGACCCGTCACTAATTATGTCTCATTGACCCCCCATATCTCTCCATAAAGAGGACCTGTCACTAATTGTGTCTCATTGTCCCCCCCATATCTCTCCATAAAGAGGACCTGTCACTAATTATGTCTCATTGCCCCCCCCCCATATCTCTCCATAAAGAGGACCTGTCACTAATTATGTCTCATTGACCCCCCCATACCTCTCCATAAAGAGGACCCGTCACTAATTGTGTCTTATTGACCCCCCCCCATATCTCTCCATAAAGAGGACCTGTCACTAATTATGTCTCAATGTCCCCCCCCCCCCATATCTCTCCATAAAGAGGACCTGTCACTGATTATGTCTCATTGTCTCCCCCATATCTCTCCATAAAGAGGACCTGTCACTAATTATGTCTCATTGACCCCCCCCCATATCTCTGCATAAAGAGGACCTGTCACTAATTATGTCTCATTGTCCCCCCCCCCATATCTCTCCATAAAGAGGACATGTCACTAATTATGTCTCATTGTCCCCCCCCATATCTCTCCATAAAGAGGACCTGTCACTAATTATGTCTCATTGACCCCCCCATATCTCTCCATAAAGAGGACCTGTCACTAATTATGTCTCATTGTCCCCCCCCCCCCATATCTCTCCAAAAAGAGGACCTGTCACTAATTATGTCTCATTGACCCCGCCCCCATATCTCTCCATAAAGAGGACCTGTCACTAATTATGTCTCATTGACCCCCTCATATCTCTCCATAAAGAGGACCTGTCACTAATTATGTCTCATTGACCCCCCCCCCCCCATATCTCTCCATAAAGAGGACCTGTCACTAATTATGTCTCATTGACCCCCCCCCATATCTCTCCATAAAGAGGACCTGTCACTAATTATGTCTCATTGACCCCCCCCCCCCATATCTCTCCAAAAAGAGGACCTGTCACTAATTATGTCTCATTGACCCCCCATATCTCTCCATAAAGAGGACCTGTCACTAATTATGTCTCATTGTCCCCCCCCATATCTCTCCATAAAGAGGACCTGTCACTAATTATGTCTCATTGTCCCCCCCCCATATCTCTCCATAAAGAGGACCTGTCACTAATTGTGTCTCATTGTCCCCCCACACATATCTATCTATAAAGAGGACCTGTCACTAATAATGTCTCATTGACCCCCCCCATATCTCTCCACAAAGAGGACCTGTCACTAATTATGTCTCATTGTCCCCCCCCCCCCATATCTCTCCATAAAGAGGACCTGTCACTAATTATGTCTCATTGTCCCCCCCATATCTCTCCATAAAGAGGACCTGTCACTAATTGTGTCTCATTGTTCCCCCCCCCCATATCTCTCCATAAAGAGGACCTGTCACTAATTATGTCTCATTGTCTCCCCACCCCCATATCTCTCCATAAAGAGGACCTGTCACTAATTGTGTCTCATTGTTCCCCCCCCCCCCATATCTCTCCATAAAGAGGACCTGTCACTAATTATGTCTCATTGACCCCCATATCTCTCCATAAAGAGGACCTGTCACTAATTATGTCTCATTGTCCCGCCCCATATCTCTCCATAAAGAGGACCTGTCACTAATTGTGTCTCATTGTCCCCCCACACATATCTCTCTATAAAGAGGACCTGTCACTAATTATGTCTCATTGTCCCCCCCCCATATCTCTCCATAAAGAGGACATGTCACTAATTATGTCTCATTGTCCCCCCCCCATATCTCTCCAAAAAGAGGACCTGTCACTAATTATGTCTCATTGACCCCCCATATCTCTCCATAAAGAGGACCTGTCACTAATTATGTCTCATTGTCCCCCCCATATCTCTCCATAAAGAGGACCTGTCACTAATTATGTCTCATTGTCCCCCACCCATATCTCTCCATAAAGAGGACCTGTCACTAATTGTGTCTCATTGTCCCCCCACACATATCTATCTATAAAGAGGACCTGTCACTAATAATGTCTCATTGACCCCCCCCATATCTCTCCACAAAGAGGACCTGTCACTAATTATGTCTCATTGTCCCCCCCCCCCATATCTCTCCATAAAGAGGACCTGTCACTAATTATGTCTCATTGTCCCCCCCATATCTCTCCATAAAGAGGAACCGTCACTAATTATGTCTCATTGACCCCCCATATCTCTCCATAAAGAGGACCTGTCACTAATTGTGTCTCATTGTCCCCCCCCCCCATATCTCTCCATAAAGAGGACCTGTCACTAATTGTGTCTCATTGTCCCCCCCATATCTCTCCATAAAGAGGACTTGTGACTAATTATGTCTCATTGCCCCCCCCCCCCATATCTCTCCATAAAGAGGACCCGTCACTAATTATGTCTCATTGTCCCCCCATATCTCTCCATAAAGAGGACCTGTCACTAATTATGTCCCATTGTCCCCCCCCATATCTCTCCATAAAGAGGAACTCTCACAAATTGTGTCTCATTGACCCCCCCATATCTCTCCATAAAGAGGACCCGTCACTAATTGTGTCTTATTGACCCCCCCCCACCATATCTCTCCATAAAGAGGACCTGTCACTAATTATGTCTCAATGTCCCCCCCCCCCCATATCTCTCCATAAAGAGGACCTGTCACTGATTATGTCTCATTGTCTCCCCCATATCTCTCCATAAAGAGGACCTGTCACTAATTATGTCTCATTGACCCCCCCCCCATATCTCTGCATAAAGAGGACCTGTCACTAATTATGTCTCATTGTCCCCCCCCCCCATATCTCTCCATAAAGAGGACATGTCACTAATTATGTCTCATTGTCCCCCCCCATATCTCTCCATAAAGAGGACCTGTCACTAATTATGTCTCATTGTCCCCCCCCCCATATCTCTCCATAAAGAGGACCTGTCACTAATTATGTCTCATTGACCCCCCCCATATCTCTCCATAAAGAGGACCTGTCACTAATTATGTCTCATTGACCCCCCCATATCTCTCCATAAAGAGGACCTGTCACTAATTATGTCTCATTGACCCCCCATATCTCTCCATAAAGAGGACCTGTCACTAATTATGTCTCATTGTCCCCCCCCCCATATCTCTCCATAAAGAGGACCTGTCACTAATTATGTCTCATTGACCCCCCCCCCCATATCTCTCCATAAAGAGGACCTGTCACTAATTATGTCTCATTGACCCCCCCATATCTCTCCATAAAGAGGACCTGTCACTAATTATGTCTCATTGACCCCCCCATATCTCTCCATAAAGAGGACCTGTCACTAATTATGTCTCATTGACCCCCCCATATCTCTCCATAAAGAGGACCTGTCACTAATTATGTCTCATTGACCCCCCCCCATATCTCTCCATAAAGAGGACTTGTCACTAATTATGTCTCATTGCCCCCCCCCCAATATCTCTCCATAAAGAGGACCTGTCACTAATTATGTCTCATTGACCCCCCCCCCCCCATATCTCTCCATAAAGAGGACCTGTCACTAAATATGTCTCATTGACCCCCCCCCCATATCTCTCCATAAAGAGGACCTGTCACTAATTATGTCTCATTGACCCCCCCCCCCCCATATCTCTCCATAAAGAGGACCTGTCACTAATTATGTCTCATTGACCCCCCCATATCTCTCCATAAAGAGGACCTGTCACTAATTATGTCTCATTGACCCCCCCATATCTCTCCATAAAGAGGACCTGTCACTAATTATGTCTCATTGACCCCCCATATCTCTCCATAAAGAGGACCTGTCACTAATTATGTCTCATTGACCCCCCCCCCCCCCATATCTCTGCATAAAGAGGACCTGTCACTAATTATGTCTCATTGTCCCCCCCCCATATCTCTCCATAAAGAGGACCTGTCACTAATTATGTCTCATTGACCCCCCCCCCCCCCCATATCTCTCCATAAAGAGGACCTGTCACTAATTATGTCTCATTGTCCCCCCCATATCTCTCCATAAAGAGGACCTTTCACTAATTGTGTCTCATTGTCCCCCCCCCCCCCATATCTCTCCATAAAGAGGACCTGTCACTAATTATGTCTCATTGTCCCCCCCCCCCCCATATCTCTCCATAAAGAGGACCTGTCACTAATTATGTCTCATTGACCCCCCCCCCATATCTCTCCATAAAAAGGACCTGTCACTAATTATGTCTCATTGACCCCCCCCCCCATATCTCTCCATAAAGAGGACCTGTCACTAATTGTGTCTCATTGTCCCCCCCCCCCCATATCTCTCCATAAAGAGGACCTGTCACTAATTAAGTCTCATTGACCCCATATCTCTGCATAAAGAGGACCTGTCACTAATTATGTCTCATTGTCCCCCCCCCCATATCTCTCCATAAAGAGGACCTGTCACTAATTATGTCTCATTGTCGTCGTCCCCATATCTCTCCATAAAGAGGACCTGTCACTAATTATGTCTCATTGCCCCCCCCCCCATATCTCCCCATAAAGAGGACCCGTCACTAATTATGTCTCATTGCCCCCCCCCCCCCATATCTCCCCATAAAGAGGACCCGTCACTAATTATGTCTCATTGCCCCCCCCCATATCTCCCTATAAAGAGGACCTGTCACTAATTATGTCTCATATCCCCCCCCCCCCATATCTCCCCATAAAGAGGACCCGTCACTAATTATGTCTCATTGCCCCCCCCCCCATATCTCCCCATAAAGAGGACCCGTCACTAATTATGTCTCATTGCCCCCCCCCCATTTCTCTCCATAAAGAGGACCTGTCACTAATTATGTCTCATTGACCCCCCCATATCTCTCCATAAAGAGGACCTGTCACTAATTGTGTCTCATTAACCCCCCCATATCTCTCCATAAAGAGGACCTGTCACTAATTATGTCTCATTGACCCCCCATATCTCTTCATAAAGAGGACCTGTCACTAATTATGTCTTATTGACCCCCCCATATCTCTCCATAAAGAGGACCTGTCACTAATTATGTCTTATTGACCCCATATCTCTCCATAAAGAGGACCTGTCACTAATTATGTCTCATTGACCCCCCCCATATCTCTCCATAAAGAGGACCTGTCACTGATTGTGTCTCATTGTCCCCCCCCATATCTCTCCATAAAGAGGACCTGTCACTGATTATGTCTCATTGTCCCCCCCATATCTCTCCATAAAGAGGACCTGTCACTAAGTATGTCTCATTGCCCCCCCCCCATATCTCCCCATAAAGAGGACCCGTCACTAATTATGTCTCATTGCCCCCCCCCCCCATATCTCCCCATAAAGAGGACCCGTCACTAATTATGTCTCATTGCCCCCCCCCATATCTCCCCATAAAGAGGACCTGTCACTAATTATGTATCATATCCCCCCCCCCCCATATCTCCCCATAAAGAGGAACCGTCACTAATTATGTCTCATTGCCCCCCCCCCATATCTCCCCATAAAGAGGACCCGTCACTAATTATGTCTCATTGCCCCCCCCCTATTTCTCTCCATAAAGAGGGCCTGTCACTAATTATGTCTCATTGACCCCCCCATATCTCTCCATAAAGAGGACCCGTCACTAATTATGTCTTATTGACCCCCATATCTCTCCATAAAGAGGACCTGTCACTAATTATGTCTCATTGTCCCCCCCCCCCCATATCTCTCCATAAAGAGGACCTGTCACTAATTATGTCTCATTGACCCCCCATATCTCTCCATAAAGAGGACCTGTCACTAATTATGTCTCATTGTCCCCCCCATATCTCTCAATAAAGAGGACCTGTCACTAATTATATCTCATTGTCTCCCCCCCCCATATCTCTCCATAAAGAGGACCTGTCACTAATTGTGTCTCATTGTCCCCCCCCCATATCTCTCCATAAAGAGGACCTGTCACTAATTATGTCTCATTGACCCCGCATATCTCTTCATAAAGAGGACCTGTCACTAATTATGTCTTATTGACCCCCCCCCCCCCATATCTCTCCATAAAGAGGACCCGTCACTAATTATGTCTCATTGTCCCCCCCCCCCATATCTCTCCATAAAGAGGACCTGTCACTAATTATGTCTTATTGACCCCCCCATATCTCTCCATAAAGAGGACCTGTCACTAATTGTGTCTCATTGTCCCCCCCCCCCATATCTCTCCATAAAGAGGACCTGTCACTAATTATGTCTCATTGACCCCCCCCCCATATCTCTCCATAAAGAGGACCTGTCACTGATTGTGTCTCATTGTCCCCCCCCCCCATATCTCTCCATAAAGAGGACCTGTCACTGATTATGTCTCATTGTCCCCCCCATATCTCTCCATAAAGAGGACCTGTCACTAATTGTGTCTCATTGTCCCCCCCCCATATCTCTCCATAAAGAGGACCTGTCACTAATTATGTCTCATTGTCGTCGTCCCCCATATCTCCCCATAAAGAGGACCTGTCACTAATTATGTCTCATTGACCCCCCCCCCCCCCCATATCTCTCCATAAAGAGGACCCGTCACTAATTATGTCTTATTGACCCCCCCCATATCTCTATATAAAGAGGACCTGTCACTAATTATGTCTCATTGTCCCCCCCCCCCCATATCTCCCCATAAAGAGGACCTGTCACTAATTATGTCTCATTGTCCCCCCCATATCTCTCCATAAAGAGGACCTGTCACTAATTGTGTCTCATTGTCCCCCCCCCCCATATCTCTCCATAAAGAGGACCTGTCACTAATTATGTCTTATTGACCCCCCCCATATCTCTCCATAAAGAGGACCTGTCACTAATTGTGTCTCATTGTCCCCCCCCCATATCTCTCCATAAAGAGGACCTGTCACTAATTGTGTCTCATTGTCCCCCCCCCATATCTCTCCATAAAGAGGACCTGTCACTAACTAAGTCTCATTGTCCCCCCCCCATATCTCTCCATAAAGAGGACCTGTCACTAATTGTGTCTCATTGTCCCCCCCCCCCCATATCTCTCCATAAAGAGGACCTGTCACTGATTATGTCTCATTGTCTCCCCCCATATCTCTCCATAAAGAGGACCTGTCACTAATTATGTCTCATTGTCCCCCCCATATCTCTCCATAAAGAGGAGCTGTCACTAATTGTGTCTCATTGTCCCCCCCCCCCATATCTCTCCATAAAGAGGAGCTGTCACTAATTGTGTCTCATTGTCCCCCCCCCCCATATCTCTCCATAAAGAGGACCTGTCACTAATTATGTCTCATTGTCCCCATATCTCTCCATAAAGAGGACCTGTCACTAATTGTGTCTCATTGTCCCCCCCCCCCCATATCTCTCCATAAAGAGGACCTGTCACTGATTATGTCTCATTGTCTCCCCCCATATCTCTCCATAAAGAGGACCTGTCACTAATTATGTCTCATTGTCCCCCCCATATCTCTCCATAAAGAGGAGCTGTCACTAATTGTGTCTCATTGTCCCCCCCCCCCATATCTCTCCATAAAGAGGAGCTGTCACTAATTGTGTCTCATTGTCCCCCCCCCCCATATCTCTCCATAAAGAGGACCTGTCACTAATTATGTCTCATTGTCCCCCCCCCCCATATCTCCCCATAAAGAGGACCCGTCACTAATTATGTCTCATTGACCCCCCATATCTCTCCATAAAGAGGACCTGTCACTAATTATGTCTCATTGCCCCCCCCCCATATCTCTCCACAAAGAGGACCTGTCACTAATTATGTCTCATTGTCCCCCCATATCTCTCCATAAAGAGGAACTCTCACAAATTGTGTCTCATTGACCCCCCCATATCTCTCCATAAAGAGGACCTGTCACTAATTGTGTCTTATTGACCCCCCCCCCATATCTCTCCATAAAGAGGACCTGTCACTAATTATGTCTCATTGACCCCCCCCCCCATATTTCTCCATAAAGAGGACCTGTCACTAATTATGTCTCATTGACCCCCCCATATCTCTCCATAAAGAGGACCTGTCACTAATTATGTCTCATTGACCCCCCCCCCCCATATCTCTCCATAAAGAGGACCTGTCACTAATTATGTCTCATTGACCCCCCCATATCTCTCCATAAAGAGGACCTGTCACTAATTGTGTCTCATTGTCCCCCCCCCCATATCTCTCCATAAAGAGGACCTGTCACTAATTATGTCTCATTGTCCCCCCATATCTCTCCATAAAGAGGACCTGTCACTAATTATGTCTCATTGTCCCCCCCATATCTCTCCATAAAGAGGACCTGTCACTAATTATGTCTCAATGTCCCCCCCCCCATATCTCTCCATAAAGAGGACCTGTCACTAATTATGTCTCAATGTCCCCCCCCCCCATATCTCTCCATAAAGAGGACCTGTCACTGATTATGTCTCATTGACCCCCCATATCTCTCCATAAAGAGGACCTGTCACTAATTATGTCTCATTGACCCCCCCATATCTCTCCATAAAGAGGACCTGTCACTAATTATGTCTCATTGTCGTCCCCCCCATATCTCTCCATAAAGAGGACCTGTCACTAATTGTGTCTCATTGTCGTCCCCCCCATATCTATCCATAAAGAGGACCTGTCACTGATTATGTCTCATTGTCTCCCCCCATATCTCTCCATAAAGAGGACCTGTCACTAAATATGACTCATTGCCCCCCCCCCATATCTCTCCATAAAGAGGACCTGTCATTAATTATGACTCATTGCCCCCCCCCATATCTCTCCATAAAGAGGACCTGTCACTAATTATGTCTCATTGACCCCCCATATCTCTCCATAAAGAGGACCTGTCACTAATTATGTCTCATTGACCCCCCATATCTCTCCATAAAGAGGACCTGTCACTAATTGTGTCTCATTGACCCCCCCATATCTCTCCATAAAGAGGACCTGTCACTAATTATGTCTCATTGACCCCCCATATCTCTTCATAAAGAGGACCTGTCACTAATTATGTCTCATTGACCCCCCCCCATATCTCTCCATAAAGAGGACCTGTCACTAATTATGTCTCATTGTCCCCCCCCATATCTCTCCATAAAGAGGACCTGTCACTAATTATGTCTTATTGACCCCCCCCCCCATATCTCTCCATAAAGAGGACCCGTCACTAATTATGTCTCATTGTCCCCCCCCCCCCCCATATCTCTCCATAAAGAGGACCTGTCACTAATTATGTCTTATTGACCCCCCCCATATCTCTCCATAAAGAGGACCTGTCACTAATTGTGTCTCAATGTCCCCCCCCCCATATCTCTCCATAAAGAGGACCTGTCACTAATTATGTCTCATTGACCCCCCCCATATCTCTCCATAAAGAGGACCTGTCACTGATTGTGTCTCATTGTCCCCCCCCCATATCTCTCCATAAAGAGGACCTGTCACTGATTATGTCTCATTGTCCCCCCCCCATATCTCTCCATAAAGAGGACCTGTCACTGATTATGTCTCATTGCCCCCCCATATCTCCCCATAAAGAGGACCCGTCACTAATTATGTCTCATTGCCCCCCCCCCCCATATCTCCCCATAAAGAGGACCCGTCACTAATTATGTCTCATTGCCCCCCCCCATATCTCCCCATAAAGAGGACCTGTCACTAATTATGTCTCATATCCCCCCCCCCCCATATCTCCCCATAAAGAGGACCCGTCACTAATTATGTCTCATTGCCCCCCCCCCATATCTCCCCATAAAGAGGACCCGTCACTAATTATGTCTCATTGCCCCCCCCCCTATTTCTCTCCATAAAGAGGACCTGTCACTAATTATGTCTCATTGACCCCCCCATATCTCTCCATAAAGAGGACCCGTCACTAATTATGTCTCATTGTCCCCCCCCATATCTCTCCATAAAGAGGACCTGTCACTAATTATGTCTCATTGTCCCCCCCCCATATCTCTCCATAAAGAGGACCTGTCACTAATTGTGTCTCATTGTCCCCCCACACATATCTATCTATAAAGAGGACCTGTCACTAATAATGTCTCATTGACCCCCCCCATATCTCTCCACAAAGAGGACCTGTCACTAATTATGTCTCATTGTCCCCCCCCCCCATATCTCTCCATAAAGAGGACCTGTCACTAATTATGTCTCATTGTCCCCCCCATATCTCTCCATAAAGAGGACCTGTCACTAATTGTGTCTCATTGTTCCCCCCCCCCCCCCCATATCTCTCCATAAAGAGGACCTGTCACTAATTGTGTCTCATTGTTCCCCCCCCCCCCCCATATCTCTCTATAAAGAGGACCTGTCACTAATTATGTCTCATTGTCCCCCCCCCATATCTCTCCATAAAGAGGACCTGTCACTAATTATGTCTCATTGTCCCCCCCCCCATATCTCTCCAAAAAGAGGACCTGTCACTAATTATGTCTCATTGACCCCCCATATCTCTCCATAAAGAGGACCTGTCACTAATTATGTCTCATTGTCCCCCCCCCATATCTCTCCATAAAGAGGACCTGTCACTAATTATGTCTCATTGTCCCCCACCCATATCTCTCCATAAAGAGGACCTGTCACTAATTGTGTCTCATTGTCCCCCCACACATATCTATCTATAAAGAGGACCTGTCACTAATAATGTCTCATTGACCCCCCCCATATCTCTCCACAAAGAGGACCTGTCACTAATTATGTCTCATTGTCCCCCCCCCCCATATCTCTCCATAAAGAGGACCTGTCACTAATTATGTCTCATTGTCCCCCCCATATCTCTCCATAAAGAGGAACCGTCACTAATTATGTCTCATTGACCCCCCATATCTCTCCATAAAGAGGACCTGTCACTAATTGTGTCTCATTGTCCCCCCCCCCCATATCTCTCCATAAAGAGGACCTGTCACTAATTGTGTCTCATTGTCCCCCCCATATCTCTCCATAAAGAGGACTTGTGACTAATTATGTCTCATTGCCCCCCCCCCCCCATATCTCTCCATAAAGAGGACCCGTCACTAATTATGTCTCATTGTCCCCCCATATCTCTCCATAAAGAGGACCTGTCACTAATTATGTCCCATTGTCCCCCCCCATATCTCTCCATAAAGAGGAACTCTCACAAATTGTGTCTCATTGACCCCCCCATATCTCTCCATAAAGAGGACCCGTCACTAATTGTGTCTTATTGACCCCCCCCACCATATCTCTCCATAAAGAGGACCTGTCACTAATTATGTCTCAATGTCCCCCCCCCCCCCATATCTCTCCATAAAGAGGACCTGTCACTGATTATGTCTCATTGTCTCCCCCATATCTCTCCATAAAGAGGACCTGTCACTAATTATGTCTCATTGACCCCCCCCCCATATCTCTGCATAAAGAGGACCTGTCACTAATTATGTCTCATTGTCCCCCCCCCCCCCATATCTCTCCATAAAGAGGACATGTCACTAATTATGTCTCATTGTCCCCCCCCATATCTCTCCATAAAGAGGACCTGTCACTAATTATGTCTCATTGTCCCCCCCCCCCATATCTCTCCATAAAGAGGACCTGTCACTAATTATGTCTCATTGACCCCCCCCCCCCCATATCTCTCCATAAAGAGGACCTGTCACTAATTATGTCTCATTGACCCCCCCATATCTCTCCATAAAGAGGACCTGTCACTAATTATGTCTCATTGACCCCCCATATCTCTCCATAAAGAGGACCTGTCACTAATTATGTCTCATTGTCCCCCCCCCCCATATCTCTCCATAAAGAGGACCTGTCACTAATTATGTCTCATTGACCCCCCCACCCATATCTCTCCATAAAGAGGACCTGTCACTAATTATGTCTCATTGACCCCCCCATATCTCTCCATAAAGAGGACCTGTCACTAATTATGTCTCATTGACCCCCCCATATCTCTCCATAAAGAGGACCTGTCACTAATTATGTCTCATTGACCCCCCCCCATATCTCTCCATAAAGAGGACTTGTCACTAATTATGTCTCATTGCCCCCCCCCCCCATATCTGTCCATAAAGAGGACCTGTCACTAATTATG